>NC_135219.1:23485315-23570315 GCF_052324685.1 Brachyhypopomus gauderio
CATTTACACTGTAGACAAAAGCATCAAACGTTTCCCTCCTTTCCCCAAAATGCAGAAGATGCATCATGCGTTTCTTTAAACCTGGAGCAAGGCCACAGCCCAGGCAGGCGGCGTTAATGAGAAAACGACGGGCGAGGCCAATTAATGCAGCCCTGACCCCGGCCGCAGCTGTAGCAAATGTCACTATGGTCCACGGATCAATCTGGGTGTGAAAAAGGCTAATAAGCGTTTAGTCTCATCCGTGGACAAACTGCGAATGGCCCTGGTTAGTCTCCTTGCGGTCATGGATCACGTGTGCCGTGACACCATACCGAGTGGGTTAGGGTGGCTCAGTGCGGCTTGTTGAGATGGATTGATTTACACTACTACAGCATCTGGCTGAAACACATACCACATCCTGAAGTGATTTGAACAAACATGTTTTAAATGAGTCTTGGGTGCATTTACACCAGTAATGTTTGTGGATAACGTCTTTCCTGATGCACAAGAAGCAACAATGGGTGAAAGAGGCTCGTGTGATGTAAATAAAGTACTTTGCAATGACCGCAAATCGTCTCCTCTCGTTCCTCCACTAGTCTACTGTCGAGACATTTACTATTAAGGCAAATTATACATGAACGTTTGCTCTCGGTATATGCTTAACACAGCTTTCTTCCTGTGCAAGTTCTTATGTTAATAAACACAAACAGCTGATAAACAGGTCCTTGTGGACCTGGTGAAGACCATTAGTGTATTCACGTACAGCGAGATGACGACAAAAGCCACAGAATTACCAGCTCAGTCATGCACCTTTAGAAATGAGACGTTCATCACTGCACACACAGATGCTGCTGGAACGAAACCAGGAGACAAAGTCTCCGCGCTCTACTGAACGTGTGGTCTACATACGGCACAGTGACAATTAACCATTTCTGATACCAGTGTGTCACTTTTTCTCCTACATAAATAATGTTTGAAATGCCTGCTGGGGATGTAGTATCTGTTGGGGGTGTTGGGGTGGGGGAGTCTGGACGGATCAGGTTTCCAAGAGTCCGAGAGAGCTTCCCGGCCCGCCCCACGCCGCCCGCCGAACAGCAACACACGCAAAACACGAGCAGTGGGAGACGCCTCCCGGTCCAGAAATAGCAGCGTATAGATTAATGCCTGAAGCAGGGTCAAGGTGACTTCACCAGTCCGGCCAATAGAATCATTAAACGGGGCTCATCATACACACTTCACACACACACGCCTTTAACCCAGTCGGATACCGAACGTGCCATTCAGCGCACAGTCGGGACATGTACACGCATGATCCCTTCGGCCACGGGGGGGTGGGGGGGGGGGCGGTTGATCGCTTAAGAATCAATATCGTACAATACAGACCATTAACCTCAGTTTCCTCGCCGATTTGCTTAGCTTCACCGTACAGTGGAGCTTTGGGCTACTCATCTAAACACACATCGCAAACACACGCACGTCTACATCCTCGTGACAGGGGTGTCCGTCACGCGTCGTGCGCCCTGAGCCGTCGTCTCCACATTCCGCAGACGTGCGTACACAATTGCGTGATGATGCAAATATTTATAAGGAGGATTTATCATTTTGCTCAAGATATTAGCTGGGGGAGCGGGGTTTGTTTTCCTGATAATTCTCACCATGCTTTTTGCTCATAAGGCCGAACTCAGGCAAGTGTCTTAGGTAGCGAACCTTTACAATACATTAGGATAAGACACGGTAAGCTAGACAGGTAGTTTTTTTGGATGTTTACATTTGCACAAGAGGGAGAGGGTGTAAGAAGGCCAAGAGGCACAATTGGCTACTGATGGAAACAGTGTACAACACTGACAGGACGTTGGTGCGCTGACACTACAGACAGCTGAAATAAATGTGCAGCCCCCAGGCAAGAAAACATTAGGGATACATACATATACCACAATGGGGCTGAGAGGTGAAGTAACGATTCAACGTATATAAATGTGTGTGTTCCAAGTGAATTCAGTGGTGACATGTGAGGTACAGTTGTGTAAACGTGAGCGTTCAGTACTGAGAAGTTTCAGTGATGGATTCAGTGAGGGTACTGGGGAGCGCTTGTGGACGTCTACGACCAGTTCAGCACTTTTAGTGCTGTAGAGGTCCGGGTTGAATGGGCCAATCGACCTTCACGAAAGTTTGTTGAGTGATAAATCAGGAATTCAGGTGATAAATTAGATTGTGTAGAAAGCAGAGCTAGAGTACACAAAGCAGGAGTATGGCGCGCGCGCACACACACACACAGGTTGCAATGCTACATGATGTGCAGCTCCATATTTACAGCATCATCCACAGATCTGTTGACCAAAGGGATCTTCACGCACGTGAGAGTCGGTGTTTTAACGTCCAACATCTCTGCTGGAGGCGCAACAGTGTCTTGTGGCTTCAGTTTCTTGACTAGTCTTAGATCGTCTTGGAGCAATGGGGAAGGCTCGGTGTAAGGGCAAGATAAGGATATATGACCATAACTCTTCAGAGAGATTCACTGAAATGCTAACACTGTAACACCAATCAGCACTGCACAATGTCACATTACTAAATTTGGTGGTTTATATGTTAAGTGGACTGTGATTAAAACAAAATGCAATAATGTAATTAAGTAATTATCACCTGAGGGAAATCCGAGGTAAAAGGTTACAAATGCGCAACAGAAAAAGTCTCTAGAAATCTAATTTCCAATTGCATCAATGCAGTACATACACAAACAGGGGCATCCATTACATTACAGCATAATGATTTTCCTCCGGGTCTGCAGAGACTGCACATCTAAATATAAATCCTGGATTCTCCATTTGGACACCTGACCGTGCTGATAACGCAGGACACTACTGAGTGTTCATTACCCTCTTCCCTCTATTCCTTCCTTCCATCCATCCATCCATCCATCCATCCATACACCCATTCACTTCTTTTTGCATGGCCAAGTCTGTGGGCTGGACTGTGCAGGCGGTCGGGCGTGCAGGAGATGTTCCTCACAACATCTACAGTGAGCACAGAGCACTGCACAATAACACCTAAGACAAAAGGACAGAGGGGTTTCTACAGCTTTTAACCAGGCCTCCCCCACCCAGATCTCCTCCACCCAGACCTCCTCCACCCAGGCCTCAGGCACTAAACATCCCTCTTGCCTTGGACAGACCCAGAACGTGTCATCTGGGTCTCCACCTCTGTCTAGTTAAGCACCACCGTCACTGAAGAACCACCAAGAACCAAGAGCTCAATTTGACACGATCACATGAATCAAAATGCGGTGTTGGTATTTGTGATCATGATGGCAAACATTGCAGGTCAGTCTGCAGGATTTTCATATCCGTCCAAACCTTCCTGGCTGATCTTACCCCTTTCTACAGCACGTCGTTTAAAAAATCCACTTGGAACTAAATTAGGATGTTGAACAGAGCTAAACCCCCCTTGTAAGTACGTAACACTGAGGTTTAGAGAAACTACTCAAGATTAGTCAAAAGACATTAATCAATTCATTTCAAAATTATGAATGCCTTTCGCCGTGAGATAATCTTATGAAGGGAAGAGAACAGGCTGAAAGATATTTGAACGGTTAAATAAAACGCTCCATACACCCCGGTTTGCATGTTCTGCACTAGTTCGCTGGCGCAGACGAGAGCGTCGGGATACGAACTCACGCCCAACGCCCGCTCATCCCAGCCTCGGGCTTCTGAAGATCCAAGCCCACACGGTTCGTCAGTCATCCCGTTAGAAGAGCACGGTGGCAAAACGCAGGAGGCTGGAGGCAGAGGCTTCTTTACAAAGAAAAAGGGGGAATTGCGCAATGCGTTCGCCTCCCGAGCGGAGAGTAAAAGCACAGGTCCCAAGGCTTCAAATTACCATCAGTGTTCACTCCAGAAACGAGCGCAGCAAGACGCTGGAGCGTGCACGTACCCGCCGGGTGTGTACACAGGACCTGCAGCAAACGGATGAAACGTACATTCAGCTCCCCGAGCAGATATTCACACCGTGTGCATAAACGCATCCTGCAGGTGCCTCAACTCGGTGATCGCTTGCGCCCCCAGAAAGCGACGCCAGCCGATTTAACAGCAGACGAGAGTCAGTGTGTCGTGTTTGGTGCTCGTGTGGCATTCGGCACACTTCTCTTCATGCTGGACGCGTGACCGCCCCACTCCACCCCCTCCGAGTCCCGGTGCGTAATACCGTGCAATTAAGCTGTAATCTCGTAATCTTTCTAACGTATTTGGGCCCACAACAGACTGACATCTGCTACACAGGCACACGTGGGAACAAGAGCTCTTTTGTGTAAGGCTAGAAAGGCTTGGAGGGTGAGAATCATGTTTCAAAAGGCATCCAGGGAGATACGAGGTTCATATACGTGATATGACGCTACAGAGCAGGAACAGTTCGTGACCTTTAGTCACGAAACCCACTGGACCGGGCGGCACGGACCACAGGACAGTTACGGCGGTTAACACGGAAAGACTCCGCCTCAGCCAAATCCCTGCCATGTCGAATGAGTCAGCAACACACACACACACACACACACACACACACACACCTCTCACACCTCTCACAATGCAAGTGGAAGCATGTCTCCTACACAGTTGCACACACACACAGTGGGTATTTCCAACAAAATATGTAGAGAGGAAGGAGATGGGTGTTCACATACTTCCTGAAAAATATTTTAAAGTAAAATAAAGATTTAAATGGGCGGGTAGGAATTTAAATTGAACTAAAACATGGCACTGAGAAGGGCTTCTGAGTGTAGCTGTTAAAGGTTGGCTCAGTCCAGCTCAGTGAAGAGTGTAGCATAGCAGAGGACACCGTGTCCCTCTGTGTGTGTGTGTGAGAGAGAGAGGCTGAATGTAATCAGCTCTGTAATGAAGTAATGTGACCGATTAGAGGTCTGCATAGTACAGTTTGCTGACTGACATGATGTAAGAGGACTTGAAATCACAATCTGAATGAGAAACAGAAAAAAAGGACAGAAGCCCAATTGCCATTATGTCTCCTAAGAGCAGGAGTGAAATGGTGCATCAGGAGTGAAATGGTGCAGCAGGAGTGAAATGGTGCATCTCACGCCATAGAAGACCGAGACGCACGTTTCAATCCATGGTCATGCGTTCGTTATTGATGGTGCTCGAGACGGACGTAATCCACCTTACAAATGTGGCATGAGCTACTAGAATATGTTCAAATAGAAACTAATAAAGTCAACAAACTCAACCCAGTAAATATTTGCATTCCAAACAAGGATGTGAGCATCAAATCAATTCATCAACCTCAATCCATTTAAAGCTTGTTAGTATCTCTATAGCATAGGGCCCACCGCAACTACACGCCAACATCTGCCCCATACCAACCCCAGTTACCCTCTACAAATGACCATCCCAACTACACGCCAACATCTGCCCCATACCAACCCCAGTTACCCTCTACAAATGACCATCGCAACTACACGCCAACATCTGCCCCATACCAACCCCAGTTACCCTCTACAAATGACCATCCCAACTACACGCCAACATCTGCCCCATACCAACCCCAGTTACCCTCTACAAATGACCATCGCAACTACACGCCAACATCTGCCCCATACCAACCCCAGTTACCCTCTACAAATGACCATCCCAACTACACGCCAACATCTGCCCCATACCCAGTGATGCCGGTAACGCGTTACTTAGTAACGCGTTACTGTAGTCGGACTACTTTTTTCAGTAACGAGTAGTCTAACGCAACTACTATTTAAAAACTAGTAGTCAGATTAAAGTTACTTATCTAAAACATCGTGCGTTACTATTTCTGCATTTCGGGGGAACGTAGGTTATATTTATTCATTCTTATTTTTTGGCTACACGTTTCTTACGCGGTTACGTCATCTCTGCTCTGCGGCGCCAAAGTCAGATGGAAGGAGAGGTTCGCCTTTAGCAGCTGGAAATACAGGCATTATTTTGATTTTATTTCGGCTAAGGAAGACAACATTAAGGTCCGTTGTACACTCTGTCCTGGCGACAGAGTGCTGTCTACTTTCAAAAACACAACGTCAAACCTGAAAAAAAAAAAAAAAAACCGGGGCTTGGCGGCGAACGTAAATTGTTACCGGGCGGGGTGTAAAATTGACTAAATTCAGTATTATATCGCGATCGATCGATCGCCGGTGGTTGGCGCCAGATCGAACTAGTAACTCATTGAATCATAGATGTGGATCAGAGGTAAATAAACTGGATTTTTTTTTCGGCGTGAGATATCGGAAGTGTGGCGTAAGCGTGTGAAGACAGTCAAATGCGTGTGTCTCAATGCGTGACAGTTGGCAACCCTGTAAGTGGGCGGAGTTGAACAGAAAGACTGTCTTATTTATTTATTTAAAAAACATGTAAGCCTATTTCAAGAAAAAGTTTACAAATGCCAGTGTCATTTTTGATGTTCCGGTTAAAATACATGTCAATAAAGTGAGTATTGGCAGAACTGGTAGTCATTTTCATGTTATAGGGGCGGGGGATCAGCCTCTGCTGAAAGTAACTAAAAGTAATCTAACTTAGTTACTTTTAAAAGCAAGTAGTCAGTAACTTAACTGAGTTACTTTTTAAAGAAGTAGTCAGTAGTCAGTAGTCGGATTACTGTTTCAAAGTAACTATGGCAACACTGCCCATACCAACCCCAGTTACCCTCTACAAATGACCATCGCAACTACACGCCAACATCTGCCCCATACCAACCCCAGTTACCCTCTACAAATGACCATCGCAACTACACGCCAACATCTGCCCCATACCAACCCCAGTTACCCTCTACAAATAACCATCGCAACTACACGCCAACATCTGCCCCATACCAACCCCAGTTACCCTCTACAAATGACCATCCCAACTACACGCCAACATCTGCCCCATACCAACCCCAGTTACCCTCTACAAATGACCATCCCAACTACACGCCAACATCTGCCCCATACCAACCCCAGTTACCCTCTACAAATAACCATCGCAACTACACGCCAACATCTGCCCCATACCAACCCCAGTTACCCTCTACAATCACCATCAAAAAGTTTCATGACTTATGTGAAACTTCCCTTCTCTTCTACCCTTTCTCTCTCATCTTCCTCTCCATCACATTTCTTCGATTAGATCCAATACTACATCTGCTACATCTAAAGCTTAATAGTTGTATTATAACCCGTCCACAGCTCTTCTGGTTTACAGCACTGAACCAGTAAATCTCGATAAATCTCTAAAATAACAGCCTGGTCATAACTGCACCTTCAGCACTGCCCTTCCCCAATATCACGTCAAATCTACAGCTGAGGGCTTCACTTCACGAGGGCCAAACCCTGGTCTTGCCTGCCCCTTCACCCAGTGCCGTCAACCTGCCAAGTAGTGCCAGACGGGAGAAACTCCTCCTGGGACAAACTCTTTACGAGCTTCGTCCCAACAGCTCTTCACAGACACTCCAGCACGCGACTGGCTGCTGTCGTCTGGGGTTGCAGGGGACACGAAATACGAGCAGCACAAGAAACAGCTTCGTTAGCTGGAAGTCTTTCAGGAAGCCCGGCCAGGACCCAACGTTGAGAGGCGGAGGATGCAGGAACCCACCCCCCCCCCCCCCCCCCCCCGGTTATAATGAGGCTGCTCAGAGAAGTTAGTCAGCTCATTTCTCCTCAGGCCCAGGGGTCCTCGCGCCGCCCATCGGGCGTCCTTCCAATTGCCAGTGTCTTAGCATGTTTAATGGGAGTGCAGCTAGCTGGAGTGACATAACAGAAATGACATGGCTGACGTTGAGAGAGTGGTCAACCATGGATTGCACTCTTATCTTACAGGCACTCTTATCTATCTTAGTCTATCTTATGACTACAGGGCTCTTAAGTTTTGAATTCAGTTCAGGGGTGAGTTTCCCGAAACGTTCTTAGCGCCAAGTACTTCTTAACCTCATACGTTTCATACGAGGTTACAAAGTACTTAGCGCTACGAACGTTTCGGGAAACCCACCCCAGAGTGAGGGTTTACTGTAGTTTATTTTTATTAAAAAATAAATTATTAAAAAATTATTTTTAAATTTTTATTTTAAAAAATCAACTGCTGTGCACCTTGGTGGCCATTGTAGTCATTTCTGTGCGACATGCCAAGGTATGGCATGTGTCTCATGCCCCATGTGCGAGACTTGAGAGCCCTGTGACTAAGTGCTCGGAAAATGGTACATTTAAGTACAGAAGCAAAAACTAAGTGCATCTTAATTGCTTTTTACATAAGCAATAGTTACGTTAAGGACATCCAGATATATTACAAGCTGCCTAGACACAGTCTCGCATATAAAACACACAGCAAAAATTTGTCTCTCATGATCCACGTCTCTCATGATCCACCATCTTGGCATTTTGGCCTTAATAGCACAGCAGCATCTGTCATTTCAACAGCTATCACAGTGCAGATGAATTTGCTTTACTTATGTGAACAGCACGCATTTATGTGGAAAATAAAGCCATAGCCATAAAGCGCCTTCATCTGCATCCCAGTACGTTCCAGTTCTCCTGAACCCCCTTGAAAAAAGACATTATCAGGGTTACGCTGGATCCTTTTTCAAATAAAACCATCTACATTCTTTTAAATACAGGATTAAAAGGAAAAACTGATCCTTTATGTTATCAGACCAGAAAGCTGCCACACAAAGGGGCCCCAGCCGCAGAGTCCTGTGTGACGGACCCCCAGGATCACACACTGATGGGTTTATTATGGTCTCGTGTTGACCATCACGCACGTGTAGAACACCCAGCCTCAACCACAGCCCCTACAGAGGGGACCATTATGACCTCCTTCCACAACACACAAATTGATCATTGCCTATAGGAAGCACTTAAAATGTTGCATGCCCCCCCTCAAAATCAGTCACAGAGTGCACTGGTCAGGAGTTTGATCAGCTCCATGTGCTGCATGTGTGGTGGACTGTAAGCACTATATTTGCCTAGATCAAGAGTCACTCGATCACAGCGAGTGGAGAGAATCCCGTTTGCAATGATGAGATCAATAATGTGGGAAGACCTGACATGAGGGGAGGTGCATCAGAGCGCCCGGCTGTTCTTGGAACAGCCGCGTAAGGAAGGAACGTGCCAGGGCTCCCGCACACAAGAACTGGGCACCGCGAAGCAGGCACGAAAGAAACGGAGGAAGCGACTAACGGAGTAGCAAGAGATGAAAGAAGCGACCCAAGTTTGAGAAACACGGGGGACGTGCGTGAGGTCTGGGCGTCGCATTAAATTTAGCCGCCCCTCAATTTGGAGTTCCTGTTGAGAAGTGATCGGGCACAGGCGTCGAAAAGAAACCAGAGCAGAGGCGGAGAGGAAAAGACTCTCCGAGAGGTTTATGGCCATGTTCGTCAAGACTGCTGGCACTGAACATCGTAAGAAGCATCAGCACCACGGTTTAAAATAGAAGGTCTCTCAAAGGTAACGAAGCACCCACATAAAACGAAACGAGTCCTATTGTCTCCTGTTCCTGATAACTTTCACCATAACTGGCTGGATGCTCGTGCAAGCGGCCATTATTCTGTCAAGATGAACAATGCTGAACTTCATAGGCATGTTCATTTTGTATCTGCGTTCCCTTACTTTCGAGACACACTGTATATTTATAGTAGAACTGCTTGGATTATTCTTATAAAAGTGCTTTGTTTCACGAAATGTCAGTTGGGAAAATGTCCCCAGCATAAATTACATCTATGAATGGAGGTGGTGCCCCTGAGGGATAACGGGTGGGATATTGACTGATGAATCTCATCAACATGTCTTCAGGAGAGCAAGCCGAGTTAATGAGGGCCAACCCCGCAGAGCGGCAGCACGCAGACGTCAGGCGTTTGTGGCCCAAACGCTCGCGGAACCTGCAATTTCTGTGCCATTTTTACCACCGAGAACTCGCTTCACATGCAAACAGAGCCTGGAAATCAATGTCATGCAGCACAGTCCAAGTAAAGAGTCAAACAAAAGCTAAAAGTAAAGAAAAGACGAAACGTCTTTGAGGTCCTCACTGTTTTTGGTCGCTGCGTAGCGTTTGAACGGAACAACAGAGGAGTGCGCCAACAAAGGAGTTTCACTTTATCTGAACGCTCCAGTGAGCTGACGTTACACTGATGTGCAGGTCACAGTAACAGAGTTTTAAACTCAAAAATAAACATCAAAGCCTACTTAAATTGGTCATTTAATTACTTCACAAGTCTTGACTGCTTAACCAGAACATTTGCCCTGCTGTCATTCCACAGCTGTCATTTCAGACTGGCCCAAAGAGGGGCCTGTTTCAGACTGGCCCAAAGAGGGGCCCGTTTCAGACTGGCCCAAAGAGGGGCCCGTTTCAGACTGGCCCAAAGAGGGGCCCGTTTCAGACTGGCAAGTTTCAGTCTCTCAGACTTTAGCATAGTGCTCCTACCCACTTAAGCTTAAAGCCATTAGTACGAAATGCTTTTCCTTCAGTTTGGACCCATTCGGTCCATGTACGTCACAGGCCTCTAGTAGATCCATCTGTTGGCCTTCTGGCACAAGGAACTCAATCACAGCCCCATGCTGAGAGGGGTCAAGTTTCCATACGGTCCAGTGCTGTTCCCCAGTAACTCTACAGTAAGTGTATCCCGCAAGGTCTAGCACACATCCTCAAATGTGAAAAGTGCTTATGTTGAAGGAATCAAACATGCTCAGCACACATCAATGCAATTTGTTTCTGTGGAGTCATCACAGCACTCTCTGCTACACCACGCAGACCTTCAGCGTGCTGGAATACATTTAAGCTTTCGTTTTAGATTCCTTTCATCATGCGGACAGTAGTCTCATTTACTGCTAGATTCCCCATTAACTGCCTTAGTGAGCAACTAAGTTTGTACCTGAAAAGGGTGTGTGTGTGTGTGTGTGTGTGGGGGAGTGCGTGTGTCCGCATGCGTGCGTCTGTATGAGTGTGTGTAACTCCAAAAGCACAAAATGCTACTCTCCAGTAGCTTGTCAAAATGCAAACGGGCATGGAACCCAGAACACGAGGGGCAGACACGTGGGGGTAAAGTAGCGCGGGGGCCCCAGACGCGTGAGGAGCGGGGGGAGGGGGGGAAGTGCAGACGCGTGAGGCGCGGGGGGGGGGGGGGGGGTAGACGCATGAGGCGCGGGGGGTGGGGAGGGGGCAGACGCGTGAGGCGCGCGGGGGGGCCAGACGCGTGAGGCGCGGGGGGGGGGGGGCAGAAGCGTGAGGCGCGGGGGGGGGGGGGGGGGGCAGACGCGTGAGGCGCGGGGGGGGGCAGACGCGTGAGGCGCGGGGGGGGGTGGGGGGGGGGGGTAGACGCGTGAGGCGCGGGGGCCTCTTCCTACCGGGCTCAGTGCAGGTCTTCTCCTCAGTCTCGTTGTCACCCACAGAGGTCATCAGTCTCCGCCCCCAGTGCTCGTAGGACTCTTCTTCACCTGCGTATGCCACCATGCCGTGACCTGCAAGGTTAGAGGAGAACAGACCCATTCATCATCTCCACCTACTTACGTCACAGCAGCAAAAATACACAAATAAATAACCATCGCCTGCTGCTTGGTGTGTGCCTCAAAGGCATTTTTGTACTTCAGATTAATAAAAACAAAATCAAAGCATTTGGTCAGGTGTCCAGGGTCAGAACCGAACCAATGAAGATGTCCTCTCCCACAATTTTGAATTCAGGCTTTGTTATTTTTGTCTAGGAACTCCTAATTCAGCCCGTCAGTCAAAGTTCTAACAAGCAGGAGAATTCTGATTGCAAACGGCGAAGCAGGCTTTAGTGCTCTCTGCTTAATCAAGCTGCGGTTCTGAATAACAAACGCCATCAGTAAGTACAGGCTTTTACTGTGGAAGCTTACCCAGCGAGATCCGCGATACTTCACTTCCAAAACACACCCTTCCAAAGAAACCTCTGTGACTTATAGGACATCAGCAGACCAGACCAGGATCTTTCTCTTTGTTGTGTCTACACCCGTCGTTAGAATGAATCATCTAGCTGAAGGAAGGCTGCGTTCTAGTGCGATAGTGTTTAAAGGATGGGTGTTGATGCATGCATGCTTGGAATGCGATTAGCTTGGAGTATCCCGATGCCTTCTAACTGTAGTGTGTCTGCAGTTTGAGACTTATTCATGTTCTGGTCATGTTCAGAAAGCAGATAATGTAGACGTGTGTGTGTGCATGTCTTCTAAACACAAACCATGGGGGAAAGTGTGGCGTGAAAGCCGGTGGGGCAGATCCTGTACTTGGTCTGCATTATGGAAAGTACACACAAGCAATAACACAGAACTGTTATTAACGCAGAGCCAAACTGACCAGAGCAATAAAGGACGAGATTTATTCTGCGTGATATCTCGGGGGAGTTCCTCCTCCGAGCACCTAGACCTCAATAATGCGACATTTAGAACCCAGAACCTTGCGCGTTATGCCGGGAGTTCTTCGGCCAGCATCCAGCAGCCCAACAACCTCGTAGACACGAGCAGAAAGCAGATGAGTTTTAACGGGCCAGTTACACAACGACATGACGAAACGGCCCATCCAGACAGAGAGAGAGGACCCGAGGGCGGGCGCCACTTCCTGCCTCTTCCAGGGGCCTGAGCTCTGGGCTCGACGTCCCACCTCCTGCACCTGCCCGACCTTCTGCCTCTCTGCCACCATGTCAGCCTGCACGTGCCAGACCTGCCCCTACTGCTCTATAGGAGGAAGAGGAAGAAGAAGAAGAAAACTCCGACAATTGGCTCCTGGCTTGCGTCGACCTGCTCCCAGCAGTCAATACAGCTCACGCCACTACGGGACACGGGCGATTTAGAACCCTTTCCTTTTGTCTCGATCCCACACACCAAAAAAAAAAAAAAAAGGAACATCCAGACAGTGTTCAATTGATTGAGAGAGGGCAGGAAAGAGGGATGAAGAGGAGCGGGCTTTTCTTTTCTCTTTTATCAACCTCTCCCAGATCGTTACGGGTGCAGTCAGGAGAGCCGTGGAGGGCCATGCCTACCAGCAGTAAACCCGCCGGGTCTTTCATCAAGCCCCTGCCATCGTTAGACTAAAGGAAAGGGACATTACTGGCAAAGAAAGCTTCACCTCAGCTTGCCACGTCTCCTCCTGCACAACTAGAGATTTACGATCCTCTTTGCACCATCAGCCCCTGTATAATCTCTTAAGCTTCTTGTTTTTAATGTAATTAATAGGGCTCTGTTCTTCCTGCGTCTGGGCCGTGTATGGGTGCGCAATGACCCAGACAACCAAGAGAACCTGGAGGCCAAGCTTCATTTAAAGACCAGGCTTAAATATACAGGAGACATTCAGTATTACTGCAGTATATAGAGAGCTTGATGTTGGACACCAGAGATGTGAGGGGGTTAGACATCTTTCTAGTTTCCATGTTTCTCCTCAGGAGCTCAGCACAAGGGAACAGTGATAGGAGCTTTATTGTTTCGCTTGGATGAACATTTCAATATTTCTAATGGTGACCATTACAACTACCACCACCCTGTCAGACTTTGTATTCTGTACAGAAGCCAAGAATACAATTTATACAATTTAAACCTTACTATCTGTCAATTAAAATTGCTCCACTAAATCCCTTTTAGCAGCATTTGGTTTGAAATACAAGTCATATTCACTTCATATTTTCAAAGTGACCAGTTCTCTGGCTTTCCATGTCATGTAGAGAATCTATAAGATGACTGCCCACCTCTAAACTGTGAATACACACCTGCAACTGAAAGGTTTGCAAAAACCGTGTAGGACAAGAAACAGAGTGAATTAGTCAATTTTAACTTTAGGGATAGTCAACCAGATCAATAAATCAACTCCTGTGCACTTTACTCATCAGTAATCCACCTAACTTATTAAAATAACTATATTAAATGACTTTGTCGATCTGTTTATTAACTCTTTTTTTTTGGTGAAGATGATATCAAGCTAAACAATGATATAATCTTAGGCTCTGACTACACTGAACAATTCTAATGACCTTAACCAATTTCTCAGTGTCACAACCCTTTAAAAAAGACAATCATTGTCAGGTTCCTAAAAATATTAAAATATAGGCATGTGGCTTATCATGCCTATTCACATGCCAGAAAGCCCTTACACAATTATGACAGTAGGTCAATTAAAATGTCGCCAACCCACTCAACACTGAAGGCTGTTACGCAATACCTTCCGTTTGGAAAGTTAGTGCTGAGAGGGAATCTCAGTACATTCTGTTCTATGGCAACTTTTTATAAATTATTTCAATAATTCTGTACTGCATCAGTTTTTGAACTGGCCTGGTATGTAACTACCAATACTATTATATTTTATGACATTCAATTTTTATTGCTAGTTTACCCATTGCCTTTGAGTGTTTACTTTCATTAATAATAAATGATCATCTACAGTTCCAGGCTTTCAGGCATTTGCATTTTTTTTTACTTATTTTTATTTGGGTAGAAATCAAAAGCCTCTCTGAAAGACCCACAGTGCACAAAAAAATTTGGAAAGTTTCACACTTGCCAGGCCAATTAGTACATGGGCAAAAGTGCTGATTTCAAACCATTACCCTAATCTGGGGTTATAGGAGGCCTACTACACACACTGCCAATCTGCATAAAATCTAGACTTTCACTTTTGAAACAGTTGGACACTGACTATTTAGGGATACAGGCTACATGGTGCAGCCTTAAATCAGATATATATCTCCCGTAAGAATGCTGCTGGATTTCAGTCCAGAAGTTTGTAAATGCTGAGGTTATAAGAGCAGGAGAAACAGTAAGCAAATTAGAACAGGAGAAACAAACTTCCCTGATTACAGGGAACGACAGATTCGGGGTCTGACTGGAAGGGGATTATGCTTCAGCGATTGGTCACTCAGGCTGACGGACATGAACGGCCTAAGGCACGTCCCCTACATCAATACCTGCTGTAATACCACACCAGGACCATGAGGTCACGATCTTTATGACACCAAAACTTTAGATGGCGGTGCTGGCCCAGTTAAGAAAGTTTAAGGAAATTGTTCACTGGAAAAAGTCCATCTGGGGAGCTGCAAAAACTTGCGTTGTGACAAGTTCACCAAGAAGCCGCTGACATAAGAGTCGGCGTTCTCCTGTGTCTATGATGCTGAATACTGACCTCCATGTGATTGAAGTCTTAGCCATCATTAGTCATGTCATCATTAGACACATGCAATAAGAACGTGTCAGTGCCGGAGCGTGTCAGCTGTGCCCTCAACGAAAGCCCAGGTGTAGCTGTTGGTTAAAAGAATGTTAACAGAAACAGGACCTAGATTACACCTGACCTAACGCACCAGCGATGATCCCCTGAACAGAACCGTGTCAGGAAGAACACGCGTGTGCCGTCGAGTCCGCGCTCGCTTTCAGGTAGTGCGGGTCAAACTTGCACCCGAACTGATTAACACCAGACTTCAATTCCTCCTTTCAAGAAAGGTCACCATCTTCAAGTTTCACCTCCTATAATAACAGTTTTAATTTATATGGCACCTTACACACATGCAAGGTCACTTCACACTGTAGCAGTCGAGGGGGGGGGGGGGGGGGGGGGGTGTGAAGAGAAGGGGGAGGTTTAGACAGGATGACAGGCGGAGAAGAATTTATGGACATACTGCCCGATGGACTTCTGGAATATGGAGGCCATTGCACTGAACGTGCTGGCCCTCACACACTAACAAACACTTGTTAAGACCCTGAGTGTTGATAAACTACACTTGAAGGAAACGGTGGGAATTACAATACCCTAAATGTGAGGTGCTCCAGTGCACACTTCCACCGCTTCATGGAGGACATCACACCAATGCCTGATGCCAATACATGTCATATTTTAAGGTCCAATCAGAGAAATCTAGCTGATTCTTCACATATGCCATTACTCAAAGCTCACTGCCAAATTATTTTTGACACCCCATCATCAATTTCAAACACAGCACCAACACTTGAGAACCATGCAGACAGACACAGTCTTCACACGCAGACTGAAGATTTGTCTTTTTGGAGAACGTTCAAATGACCAATGATCTGTTAGGTTACAAACTCAGCATCAGAACACATTCCTGTATTTCAACTGCGCTGGCTAGGACAATTTCTATGAATGACAAAGCAGTTTTGTAAGTCACTCTGGATAATGTAAACACAGAATTTAGGGAGAAAACGCACACCGAAACGTTAGCAGAAAATAAGAATTGTGGAAGAGCCCATATCACAGATGTCCTTGGGCTAAGATGACGAAGGACATAATAGTGTTTTACTTAAATATTTTCTTGACAGTTTTAAAACTGTTTAGGGACTCGCCAGTATATACCCATGTTTCGGGAATTACATCGTTCACCATGATTTATTAATGGAGGGCAAATACTGTTTTTTTTACAATATTGTCCAAGTCACTAGCCAACTGAAAGTGGCTAACAAACAGCTGGAGATGTCTTTAGTGATGGTGTCTTCACTGGGATGTGCTCACTGCTGAAGTTCACAACCCATCAGCAGAGACGTTATGACCACGCGTTGACCATGAGTGTCCATATGACTTTAGGCACTGAGGACACAGTAAGTACTAGACTTGGGTGGTTCAACGCCATGAAAATCCCTGACAGATTGGCAAAAATAGGAAATGTAGTATAGCACTACCTATTCTGATCATTTTAATGAGGAAATGAAGTTGTACAGCACAATATATTACAATCATTTTGCCAAGCGGCGTCCTGACACGCTACGATGGGGATAATCTCCATTTAGTAACATTCAACCGGTCGCATTTTCGTAAATGTGACAGGAAAGTTTACACTTCAAATCACCGGTAAATAAACCGAATTAACCACAAACACCACATAATTGGTTGATTTTACGGTCGGTTTTCCGTTTATGTACTTTAGAGTACACCATAAAGTTAAAGTGCGCTTTCATTTCATCGCCTCAGTACTCCGACGAGCTCGGTGTCTTGTTTGGTCTCCAACGCGAGATTAACGCGTCTGGCGACCTGACGACGAAGGAGCAAAATGACTTTCTGGATCATTTGCTACACAGACCGTTTTAACACGAGATTGTGTGCAAAGCAGCATAGCAAATCCTGCGTGGACATCCTCGACGACGTGGCCCGTCCAGTAGACGCTGCAGTACTGTTGGAGATAGTAAAATCAGTAACGACGTTACTATAGTGGTCACGCCACGACTAACGCAGCAGCACCGGCGATGATGGCAGTCTGGAGCCATGAGAGACCCCACATCATCCAGATCATGAGAGACCCCACATCATCCAGATCATGAGAGACCCCACATCATCCAGATCATGAGAGACCCCACATCATCCAGATCATGAGAGACCCCACATCATCCAGATCATGAGAGACCCCACATCATCCAGATCATGAGAGACCCCACATCATCCAGATCATGAGAGACCCCACATCATCCAGATCATGAGATCATGAGATCCTACATCATCCAGATCATGAGACCCCACATCATCCAGATCATGAGATCATGAGACCCTACATCATCCAGATCACCAATCCGATGTCTCATCTCTCTCGTCCGGCGAAGACGCGCTTCTAACCGAGCGTTGTGTGTGTGTGGGCGACTGACCCTAACCCTAAAGGAGTGGAAGTTAAAATCTGACCTTGAGATCATTGTGGACGAGAGGTGCGCGTCTAAAAAAACGCGTTTTACTTGGTCAGAAACGTGTGGTTGTATCTGCTCACTGCGGCATGCAGACATACGCAGAGCTAAAAGCGGAGAGGAAGAGAACCTGACCTACATGTCCAGGGTGGAGGCCGTACATCACGACAGGTGGAAGACCTCTGGCCATGCGCAGGTCATCATAGCCACTTGGTCATTTACATTTGGCACACGACAAAAGACTAACGGAACCGACATCACACAGAACTACCAGTCCCATCTGTTTGGACGTGGCGTGTTAGGCACCATGTGCGTAAGGCACCATGCAGACAGCAGCTGAAAAACGCGGTTCTTTAGGCTTAAATGATGGACCGAACCGAGCTCATCTCGTCTGTGTGTCCTTGAAAGGCATTAGGAATCTATTTTGCGGCAATCACAGCAGACACCACGGAAAACACCGCCGGTGTTTATACAGGTTGCACTGCAGAACTGTCGGCGGATCCGCACCGTGCAGCCCGCCCGTCCCGTCCCGCGTTAAGCAGCACTTCATGGCCGTGTTGGACTCACCTGCCGTCAGGAGTGCTGACATGCACCAAGCCGCGCACAGAACACTGCACACCAAGCACACTTGCACAAAAAGCATCTCCCTCCTCTTGCGAACTTTGAAGATCTTGGCGATGACGGACTTCTTGGACACGGTCATCATCTCGTGCTGGTCCATGGTCACCATATGCACGTCGGATAACGGAGAGCTCGTCGTCCCGGCCCGGTTCGAGACGAGGATGTGCCGATGAAAACGCCGCTTCTCTCAGACCGAAGACGCGGACATGGTTTCAGGTGGGCCGGTACGCAGACGCGACGTGGCGATGTGGACCGTGTGCAGGGTGGACGCGCTGCGGAACCGCACGGATCACACGGTGCCTCCACGCCGGGGCTCCGGTTCGTCCCAGATTCCGCCGTAAAAACGTTCTCCGCCGCGCTCCCGCAGGACGAGACGTTTAAATGCATGCACGCACGCTCCGCCGGCACACGAACCGTCTGATCCAACCGAGCTTATGCGGTCCAGACCGAGCCGCGGGGGAACTGGGGGGGTGGGGGGACGGTCCTCGCGCGCACGCACGAGCTCCGCGCTCATTAAGAGCGACTTGATCTCATCAAGGTTAATTGTTGGGTAGGAGAGGCGTTATCTCCCCCCCCCCCCCCCCCCCTCTCAGATAACACACCACGCGGTCTGGGGAGGCGTCCACACCTTCTCTTTCTGTTTTAAACACACACAGCCCGTGCTGGGCTGTTAAAAGTAACTTCTCCGTGTTTCATGTGTGTCCTTATGCACATCACAATCTAGTGCACGCGCTGTAGTGACTACAGTGACTAAAATCTGTGTTTTGTGTTGCATCCTTTATGGTTTATGAGTTATAGTAACAACTCAAAACCCGCATTTAAGTTTTATTTCCCCCCGCACCCAACCCGCATGGCTAATTTTAAGATGCATATTTTATTGCTTTATTTATTTTATTATTTTATGTCTTCAGATGGACATTAACAGAACGACCGACGAAGAAGACATCAAGTGTTTCAGTCATCTTAGTGTGCACAATAAAGAAGACATGCCTGTATTAGTAAAGCGTGTCAGTAACCGAGGCCAATGTCAAGTGAAGGACACGAGCACACAGGGCAGCAAAGGCCGGTCACGTTTGGCAAGGCTGGAGAGTGTGTGTGTGTGTGTGTGTGTATGTGTGTGTGTGTGTGTGAGGGGGAGTTGTCCATAACTGGCTGATTTGCATGTATCAGTATGTCTTCATTACCTTTGAATAGCTGACATTTGATTCCAATTTATAAAATACATCTTGATTTTAAAAGTGATACAAACTAGATGATTATTCTGTGTTCTCCAAATGTCATGGTTGTGGTCGAATTTTGAAACAATCAACAGAAACTATATTTCATTAGTGGTAGGTGTGTCTTATAGACTCGAGTAGCCATCGGAACTTAGAAGGGATTATGTGTGTGTGTGTGTGTGTCCCTGTCCGCTGCCCTGTTTTTTGTCCACTGGGCTTTGAACTCACACTACAGCTCAGTGTACAGGATCCATCCTTATTAAAGTGCCGTATTAATAGACTGCTTTTGCCATAATGAACTCAAATCCCATTGTTGAACTTTTAATTGCTTGCCTTGTTCAACTACATGTTGATGGCATTCTCACTAATAGAAAACCCCACTCTCGAGTAACACACCGTTACAAAGCATGCACACCGTGGTACGCAGGGCCGAGTGAGACACTGGCAGCAACATGATTGTTTAATGGAGCTCAGAGCTGGTGGCTCACACTGTTTACCACCAGAAACAGCAGCTTCACGTACTGATCTTGGGTCAGTATCGAAGTCTCCTTCATGGGGGAGGGGACGTGGGGCGTTATGTAATTGTCAGACACAAACAGGATGTGTTAGGGGGGAAATGCTTATTTAGGGGCTTGTGTACAACACCAGACTGTTGTTTGCTCTTCATCTTAATAAACTGGCTACCTCTTTAAATGTAAATATTCCAGTGGCTCAGATGCTAGTGTGGTCCAGGGACTATGTAGGTGCAGAGACATCAAAGTGAACCTCTCAGCACAACAGTGTCTCGGTACAACAACGTGTCGTGGCTTTAAGCACTGCTGCTGAATTTAGAATCGATGCTGTTGCCAAAGTAAACTTGTTATTAAATCAAGCGATAGCTCTATTCGTATTATACATCTGGCAGTGTTAGTGTTTCTATAGGACCTATATGTCTTTCAGTGTTAGTGTTTCTATAGGACCTATATGTCTTTCAGTGTTAGTGTTTCTATAGGACCTATATGTCTTTCAGTGTTAGTGTTTCTATAGGACCTATAGGCCTATGTCTTTCAGTGCCAGTTCTAGAGCACCCCCTAGAGTAATGTGAGTATGACACTTGTGCTCAGAGTAATCAAGCATATCGAAGTTACAAGCCACGCTAAACATTAAAACTCAAAACCATTCTTCTTTACTCTCACTCTCCCTCTCTCTCCCTCTCCCTCTTCCTCACCTCTCCCTCCCTCTCTCTCTGTGCCATCTCACTTTTCTCTCTGGGCCCCTGCAGTAGGTCCCCAGTGGGATATGCTTCTCTAATCTGCGGCGGTCCAAGCCCAGCTGTTGGTAAAGCCGGCTACACAGCTCGTGACGAGGCCTGGCGGGCGGACCCAGGCACTGCCTGCTAAGCCCCCGGTGCGGGAACTGAGAACGGGTCAGCTGCGTGCGTGCGTCCACAACACGGAATCTGCTCTGCATGTGCGTGGGTGAGCGAGAGACTGAGAGAGAGAGAGAGAGAGAGAGAGAGAGTGAGAGAGAGAGAGAGAGAACTTGATCCACGCCAGGGTCCTCAGAGCCAAAACCCCAGTCCCTCTTTCAGAATTGGAAACATCGTTAGTTTGATAGCATTTCTCAGGTGTAGGAATTTGGAGTGATGGAAACTGCCTACAGAATGTAACACTGATGGAACAAGAGTGTGCCAACGTTAGTCATGCAGAATGCTCACGTTATACACATTACAAGCCCTAGTTTCTTAGGTTTGTTTTTCTTATGTCAAGATATTTGTGTATGCAGGAAGCACATCAAACAGAATGACATGGCTGTTAATGTTGTTATATTCTATATTTTGACATGCACCTGGTTCTCTGATCTACTACCTTCATGTCATGTGGTGTGCAGCTGACTGTCTTCTACCTTCATGTCATGTGGTGTGCAGCTGACTGTCTTCTACCATCATGTCATGTGGTGTGCAGATAACTGTCTTCTACCTTCATGTCATGTGGTGTGCAGATTACTGTCTTCTACCTTCATGTCATGTGGTGTGCAGCTGACTGTCTTCTACCTTCATGTCATGTGGTGTGCAGCTGACTGTCTTCTACCTTCATGTCATGTGGTGTGCAGCTTACTGTCTTCTACCATCATGTCATGTGGTGTGCAGATAACTGTCTTCTACCTTCATGTCATGTGGTGTGCAGATGACTGTCTTCTACCTTCATGTCATGTGGTGTGCAGCTGACTGTCTTCTACCTTCATGTCATGTGGTGTGCAGCTGACTGTCTTCTACCTTCATGTCATGTGGTGTGCAGCTGACTGTCCTCTACCTTCATGTCATGTGGTGTGCAGATAACTGTCTTCTACCTTCATGTCATGTGGTGTGCAGATAACTGTCTTCTACCTTCATGTCATGTGGTGTGCTCTTTCTACAGTAAGACTCATCAAAGATGTGTGTGGCTGCATGCAGCAGCAACCTCTGACATGTTAGACTTTAACCAATGGCATGTTTTGAAGACACAGTATGACACAGGCAGGCATGGAGCTAACCCTGAGCCAAGCTTCTTATAAATCGCTTCATGCCTAGAACCACGCTGTTTCCTCCTTCACCATGCCACTGAGGTCAGAGGTCACGGGCGACACGTCGTTATGCCGATGCACACCGGGACATCCCGGGAACACTCGACATTTACTCCTGACAGGAGCTTGGTAATGTCAGCGGAGCACCAACGCTCCCCTCTGCTCCCCCAACTAGTGATTGCCATGAAGCGACCCCTGACCTTAGTACTGACCTCAGTGCTGACCCCGGAGCCTCCTGTTGGTCTAGCTACAGCTTAAAAACACCTCACCCAACAGAAGCACACTAACAGCATGGCCATTTACAGCTAGTAGACCTCGGGCATCAGGGTCAGTATTAGTGTCTAGCTAGCCTGGCATTTGCTACATAGGGGGAAACTTCATACCTCACTAGCTTGGGCATCTAAAATGTAGATTTGTACAATTTGAAACAGAGGGCTTAAAGTATGGGCCACTATTATTTATTGAGGAATGCATATTTAAAAATAGATCCCAGCAGCAACAGTGCATAAAGAACCGGACAGACATCCAAAGATCTTTAGCGGCTGCAGACCAATGACCACGGGGGACTGTGCTTTTGGAATGAGAGAGAGCACACAAATAGCTCCATTATTTTACACCCTGAGAAAGGAAAGGAGGAAGACAGAGAGTGACAGTGTGAGATAGGGCCGTGGAGGCAGGGAGGATGGGGGGGGGGGTAACCTTTTTCTCTCTTGCCGTCCACCACGGTTCAGCGAGACAGTCTACAAAGGTCCGTCCTGTCAAATACAGGCACCGCCAGCAGCAGCAGAGGTAGCAGAGGATAAATAGATGGGTGTGAATATGCAGGGAGCCGCTGGAGATGAAGAACCATCTCCCTCTCCAGCACCCGCTGGCTGCGTCACGATAAGTAAGTCTGAAAGGAAGTTTTGACACGTGCCCATTTCATTGTGCCATAGCTATATTTACCAAGCGATTTAATCAATGACATGGATGGAAAATATATGGGAACACATATATTTTGTGACTGGTGGAATCTGTTTTTTTTTTTTAGCAATAACCTCAGGAGCTTCTGATCCATTCCACACAATAGTTTGAGGTGATCTGGCATATTTCTCTATTTTTTAAATAATGCCACAGCATCATAATAAGACCAAAGTGGAAACTAACTGAAATGTTAAAATAGGGAATTTTAAAATAGGGAAGATCTCCTAGGCTCATGCTAGGGCAGAGATAGAGTCAGGTGTGACGAGAAAGTGGCCAACCAGTTATACTAATCATTTATTAAACTACAAGGGATTACAAAATTCAGGACTAGATTTGGATTCTAATGTAAGATATTTCTTCACACTGGTGCTATTTAGTAAATGATCATGTTACATTTTTGTAGATGCTGACATCCTTGCAGCTGTAATCATGCTGTCAATGTGTACGTAATCTTGAAGCGTCTAACAAAGCGTTTTGGCATAATGACTGTTGTGATTCTGCAGGACGTTAGTGGAGACTCCCCTTCGGCTGCGAGGAAAATTCCCGAAAGGTCAGTGAAACTGAACGATCGTTTCAAGTACAGGGACGTCAGCCCTGTCTCTGCTGCCCTCTTGACCTGCTTAAATGTGCTTCATTTCAGACCTACAACACGGAATCACTTCTCAATTCCTCAACAGTTTAAGTAACACACTTGACCCGTGTGTCTTGCCTGCTGGTGCTACACTAGAAAATGTCTCCCGAATTTTGAAAGCTGTAGGCCAGCTGCACAAATTTCTATTCCTGACGCCATGTGTCAAATCAACAAAATCTCCAAGTAATGGATGAATCAGAGTGCAAAGAGGTCGCCACTCAGGGCTGAAGGGTGTAACAAGCTGACGTGATACATTTATACAGTTATCGGCCTTCAACGTCAAACTATAATCGACATCTGTCATCTTCAAAAAGACGCCACGTAGCGTTTGGGCAAAAACAGAGGAACCAATCAACGCTACACCGTCCTCACGCATCAATGCAGCACCGCCGTGTCCAATCAGGACCAGATCGTGAAAACAACACGGCAGGTTCATTTCTGCTGACTGGAGCCACAATTACTGGACCGTGGCGTGAGGCCGCTGTTCGTACGGCTACGTCGCTTGTTACGTATGGCCATCGGGGTGACAGTCCCTATCCTCAAAGTACACGTGATGTTCTACAGAGCCTCGGCTATAAACATGGCACAGAAGGACATAGTATATTTGGCAAGACGTTTGATTTAGAGTCAGTGATCAGTTTGAAAGAGGCATACATACAACATACCCAGGTACAATATATATATGTATATATGAATGTATATTATTTTAAGGGATTAAAGACTACCAATGTGATGTTTATTATCAAAAAGCTCCATTTCTCTCCAAGATACTAGAGAGATTCTACTAGAGAGAAGATTCTACTTCAGTCCTGTCTGGACACTGACACTCCCCCTTGATCCTTTTCTATCTGGTTTCCACAGCGCTGAAACTGTTCTGGTTCTATTAGAATCAGAAATGATCTGTGAGCTGCTGTCTCTGATTTTCTTGTGGTTCCACTTCTCCTTGATCTCAGCATTTGACACCACGTCTCACTCACGTCTTCTGGAAGGACCCCTAATATGACCATATCCATACCTCCGCTCTCTTCCTCCAACACACGTTTTTGTTATGTGCTGTACGATACCTCCTACTCCCTCTGTATAATGCGTCCTTGAGCTTCTAGAAAGGCACATTAAAATGTAATGATTTTATTATTATTAAAGTTACATTAGCCATTTGCTCAAATCATACATAATTGTTACTCAACACTCAGGCCCCTCTGCTGCACAAAACAGCTCTAATCAGTGTAATTAGCAGGAGCGCATGAACCCAGACTGTAGTCGGATTAGCATTCGCCACACAGTGGCTTGGCCATTAAGTTCATGATTGCATGATAGGGTCGTGATGTCGTTCTATACGAGACCTCCTCCCTCGCTCTCTCTCTCCTTTACGTCCAGCCTGTCTCGTCTGTCTGGTCTCTCCTCCACACACGCGTAATGCTGACGGCTCCGTTAGCCGCAGGCGGTTCTCAGCATCTCCGTCTCCGTCGGTGCTGGTAGGGCGAGACACTTGAGAAGGATTAGCCGTGTCCCGCAGTGCAGGACCATCGCCCGTGGCAGGACACGCAGGGACGAGAGACAGATGAAAGACGCTGGGAGGGAGAGGGCGGCAGGGCTGGAGGAGGGGGCCGTGGAGAAGTGTGTGAGCGGGGCGGTGGCCACCTGTTCTGTCAAACAGGTGTGGATATGGATCCTTCTGGTTTTGGTCCATTTCTCAGGTCCTGGACGACCTTTGCTATGCCCGAATACACTCATTTAAACTTATTAAGAGTGTTTATCCATTGGGTTGTCAAGTGTTTTGGAGCAGGGAGGCACTAATAATATATATATATATATATTAACATATATAATGGAAAGAAGACTAAAAATAATACTTATTACTATCCATCAGTTTGTCACTACTAATATTTTCAAGTTAAATGGTTAATAAGTGCTACACATCGATTGATTTTCATTTGATGTGTCATTATATTAGTACCAAGAGCTTAAATAGGCTGTAATATGTAATGTCATAAAGTATTCATTCGTGAACCCACTACGTTTGCGGCAGGTTTCACTGTTCCTGGCCAGCAGGGTAAAACATGCTTCCCTGGGTCAGCGGGACCATCCATATGGGGTCCTGCTCTCTTCCCCAGGACCCACAAGCTTAGCCATGTTTCCCATTAAAGAGGGGAGTCAGCATTCTGGAGGTTAAGAGGATTAGATGAGGACTAGCATGGCCACGTTGGTCAAGGCAGCGTTCGGGCAGACGGGCCACGACAGAGTGGGTCTTTGGAAGCGAAAGATGACTAAACACAGTAAGCCTCGGTTTAACAGGGTGCTTTTGACACGGTCTTTGAGACCTGGGCCATTTCAGCTGTGGGGTACACCCTCGAGGGGTAATGTCAGGACCTGTCATGGGGGTGTGACATAGTTTTTTAGATTAAAAATCACACATGGAAATATTTTAACAGCTGTGAAACTATTCTGCCAGGAACCTTAAGCAATTATTTGCTCACTAGGTGTCTAGAACGTTGTCCTGTAGAGCAGGATTAGATTAGATTAGAACTTTTACATCCCTTCGGGAGGGTGCTTGATTCTCCTGATTTTTAATATGCTTAATTCATAACTCTAGAACCTAAATCATAACATGTTAATGTTGTCTGACAAAATCCAGAGGTTCATGAGAAGATTGATTAAGGAAGGATATGTGGACGTTCCCCATTTTAAAGAAATTTGTAACTGAATGAATTTGGATGCTACAATGAAGGCAAATTCAATAATTCCCAACAACTTCCTAAACATCTCAGGACATTTCAGTGTTTTAAAGAGCATCAAACACAGCTCAGCACGACTGGGATCATAGTCCCTTCATGCTAACATCATCTGACCAGTTTGATGCTCTTCTGGACATTTCAGGAGCCTTTAAGAGGCGATTTGATTCAGCCCCTCTACAGAATGTGGGCGGTCAGTCAAGGTAAAACTCAGGACTCATGTGCTTTTGTCATTGCCCTCAATGTGGGTCTGCAAAGCATCAAAATCAAGAACTGTTCAGAGGCTAAAAATCTTTGTAACAGAAGTTTGAAAAACTCTTGAAAATACAAATATACAAAACAATTGAAAATATATGATTAAATATAAAATTTAAGACTAGCCTGCCTCTCCACCCCACACATCAAAATCCTGTTGAAATACTGGCCTAAACAAGCGTCTCAGTCCTGCCCTGACCACGGGAATACATCACTGGTACAGGACGGTTGGTGTATGAAATATTGCTACTGGTATCCTTACATCAATAAGTTCCAAAGGCAAAATCTCAAAATCTGGATTCAGGGTGTGATGGTTTCTTTGAAAAATGCACCGACAGCTGTGGTGTGGCAGTCAGTGAGTGTGTGTGTGTTACAGCTCAGGACCAATAAGAGGTCATGACGTTTCAAAGCAGACATTGAAGGGTCTCCGTGCACCCATCCTTAAGGCCAACAGAATCATCTGAGAAATAGCTCCATCTAGTGATCGAACACAAACTAAGAGCAAAAGCGACAGAAATGATTGCACACACCTCTGATGTTAACCCCTCTGTTTCTGCTGGGAATTGGACAAACAACAAACATGACTCCATTTTTTTATCCATCAAAGTGATTTTTTATCAGAAGACAGGGAAAAATTATAAAAAAAAAATTATTTTCTTTCCACTTTGAACAATACTACGAAAATGTTCCCTCAAGGCTTTGGCAATGCGCGCAAGTCCGGGGTTCAGGATCGCAGACGAGCTGCAGAGTCCTACTGAGCGTGCTCAGATCGAGAGCCCATTCTGCGAAAGCATCTGCCGCACACTGCGAAGTAAACAAGCCATAAAAATAAACGCAGAAACTACAAAAATAAGAAGCGGGGACACGTCCCGGGGCTCAGGCTTCCACACGCCTGGGGTCTGCTCCATACGGGCCCCCGCGGGGAGGAGAGCTACACCACAGCGTACTGCTGATACAGCAGGTCCCGGATCCTGTAGTAATCCTCACACTGGCAACCCTCCAGCCCTATTCGGCCAGCCTCCGTCTGAGAGAGGGAGAGAGAGAGATAACGAGGGAGAGGGAAGGAGAGAGAGAATAAAACAGAGGGTGGCCAGCAGACAATATGGGGGCAGGAAGGTGAGAGCAAGAGACAGACGGACCAGCAAGGTCATTACCATAAAACCACTCGGCGCTGATTTAAAGATGCTGGGCCGTTTTATCTTTGCTGGACTCCTTTCAAGGCATAAAACCTACTTACACATACTGATCCCCCCCCCCCCCCCCCCCCCCCCACACACACACACACACACACAAAACAGAAGTCTCACCCTGCGCACAGCTACCAGGTTGTTACAGACGAGGACTCCGCCCACAAACTCAGCCTGGATGCCCTCCCTCAGCAGGACCTGTTTGAAGTCGGACAGGCGGGGCTCGTTGATGAAGACCGCCTGGTGGCCCGGCGTCTGTGGGGAACAGGACACACGCAGTTAAACGGGCCCACCTGTGCAGGGCGTGGCACCCGGAGCGGCCGACAGGGCTCCATCTGTCCCGCGCTCTCCTATGATTCCCCGTCCTGCCATCCCGACCCAGCGCAGGAAGAGCTGACGAGGAGCGCCAGAGCAGGAGGCTGTAAGTGAAAGTGTTTACAGCAGGACACGTCGGGACCGGGGCAGTAGATGCAGCTCCGTCCTGATGGCACGACCTCCATCTCTCTCAACCTCTCTCCTATGTTCAGTCCCCCCACTTCCTCCCTCTTCCTCCACTCCCTCGTTCCTCTCAACCACCCTCCATTGTGCTCTCTATCTCTCACTCTGTCCCTCCCTCTCTCTCTCTCCTGCAGTGGTGTCACTCCCCTCTCTCAGTGGCCTGGTTCAGTGTTGTTCTCCAGCACATTCACTCGGACTCACTACGTGCTCTTCACATTTAGTCTGTTGTATTCCTGAGGTCAGTTCAGCCTGTGTGTGCTGCCCTGTTGATCTCCCTTTAATCTCCCTCACAATCATTCCTCACCTCCTTTTAATCTCCCTCAGATTCCCTCCACCCTCATTCTCTCCCTCCTACCAACTTCTCACCAACTGCTCCCTTTTCCTCCCTCCCTCCTCTCTCTCTCTCTCTCTCTCTCTGATCTAATCACTCCACTCCATCTCTCCCCTCACCTCTGTAGTTGGCAGAGGTTCCAGCGTAGGGATGACATCACTCTCCTCCGAGATCTCCCTCTCGTCCTCCCCGAACAGCGTCTTCATGGCCCGCTGCGTGGCCACAGCGCTGGGCTCGGCCGCCAGGTCGGGGGTCGTGTCCATGGCGAGCTCGCCGTCCTCCGCCTCGTCCCGGGCGTCCCCTTCCTCGGGCAGCACGCCCATGTCCACCTTGACCACGCGCATGTCCAGGACGCCGTCGATCCAGGCCAGCTCCGTGTCTCTGGCCTTGCAGAACTGCAGCGAGCTGACCAGCGAGTCCTTCAGTCTCACCTGCACGCAGGAGGGGGAGGTCACGCGCTTGCGGCTCGCGACACCTCAGGGCCACGCGACACCTCAGGGCCACGCGACACCTCAGGACAACGCGACACCTCAGGACAACGCGACACCTCAGGGCCACGCGACACCTCAGGGCCACGCGACACCTCAGGGCCACGCGACACCTCAGGACAACGCGACACCTCAGGACAACGCGACACCTCAGGACAACGCGACACCTCAGGACAACGCGACACCTCAGGACAACGCGACACCTCAGGGCCACGCGACACCTCAGGGCCACGCGACACCTCAGGACAACGCGACACCTCAGGACAACGCGACACCTCAGGGCCACGCGACACCTCAGGGCCACGCGACACCTCAGGGCCACGCGACACCTCAGGACAACGCTTGCGTCCCGCTGTTCCCAGGTTTGCTCTTGGAGAGGGGTGGGACTTTTAACGCATTCATTTCGATTAATTAATTACAGGGAAAATAACGAACTAAAAAAAGTAACGCATTTTTACGCATTTAACGCATGAGACACTTTTGCACCGTGGAATGTTTCTCAGTGCACGGGTTCCAGACATACAGATTATATGGACGCACAATAAGATCATGATGGAGATGACTGAAGAGGCTACGCTGGTGGATGGGAAATTTAAATATAAGAAACTTTCAGATAGAAGTACTAACACAAATAGTGTTATTTACACTTTATGTAGGAAGGAGTTCGCTTATCACAGGAGCACTTCCACCCTTCGTTACCACCTCAACGCAAAACATGTTGGGGCTAACACGCAGGTCAGTAATAATAACTTAGCTGATAAATGTATTCCTAGTATGAGCAAACAGTGTCGCCAGTCAACACTCGACCACATGTCGGGGTTCAGATTAAGAAACAAAATGTCAAAGTCCACGTCAGACAAATTGACCAATTCAGTGGCGAGATGGATTGCTGTGGACTGTAGACCGCTCTCTTACAAGCAGAGGTGTCAATTCCAGGTTCAGAAAGTAAAAGTCCTCACCAGGATTTTGCTCAGGCTTCCTGGATTGTGTTGATTCCACAAATTTTACCTGGATTGCATTAATTAGAAAATCTAGCAAGCTTGAGCAAAATCCTGGTGAGGACTTTTACTTTCTGAACCTGGAATTGATACCTCAGCTTACAAGAAGTGCTGTAAATTGTGTCAACTGATGTAAGTTACGAACTGCTGTCCAAAAAGACAATGTTGAAGAAAATCCAGCAGCTGTATGATGAGGAAAGTATCATACATACATACTCTAAAAGCTGTTTTAGAGGAAAGTAAAACGAGTTATTGTGAAGAGCGCCACAAATGTGGCTCTGACTGGGGATCACTGGACCTCTGTTAGCAACAAGAAATATCTTGGTGTGACAGCTCATATTATAGATGATGAATGGAAGATCCAGTCATTTGCTTTGAGCATGCTGAAGACCACTTCTAACTATGGAGATGCCTGTGAAAGAGGCTTGGGAAATTAAAGAAAAGTCTACCATCTAAAATGGTATTAAAAAACATCTTCTGATTTACTTCAATTCTTCTTATTCTTCCAATATCCTGAGCAAAACTCCCAAAATTAAACATTTTAGGTCAGAATTTCCAGTGTTCTGAAAACTGTTTGCTCTGTTTTCTGCACACATCTATTGGTCTGTGTAGTAGACTGGTGGAAAAATAAACAAGATGTTGAAGTTTATGATTATGTTCATTGATTCGTTCATCATTCAAACTTAAATTAATATTTCTCATGTTAAATATTAAAATGCGATTAAATTTGATTAATTACAAAGCTTCTAATTAATTAGATTATTTTTTATCGTGCCCCACCACTAATATAAATATAAATATTATTTATTATAAATAATGTGTATTTTTGTTCCTAATTATTAGGCCTGTGACACTTCAAAGTGTTCCACAAAGGCACTAACTGAGGAGACTGTCAGCCAATGCGTGTCGCTACAACTTGACGCCAACTGAATCAATTTGTAGCAAACTTTGGTTCAACTTAATCATCATATATTGCTAGTGTGTACACTCAGTTTGAACTGGTTTTTAGTAGTGCACTGTTACAATTACATCATACAAAATTATTCCTCCAGTTGTAACAGAGATATAGCATTACACAATGAAGTCAAAATTATATATATGGCAAACTTATCGCAACGCATTTCCTCAAATTTGACGTCGAGTTCTTGTAGGCTGAAATCTCCACACGTTTTAGCAGACACAACTGACAGCGCATTATATAAATGTCCTTTTACACGTTTGTAATATAAACATTGGCTGTATGAGGTCAGGGATGCTCGGGAGGTTTTTCTGTCACTTTCTTGCTACGGTGGAGAAAGTTTGCTGACTGACACGTGACTGACCGGCTTCATTTGATTGGTCACTCATACTCCGGTGACGAGACGTTGGTCAGTCTTCTCACTGAAAAGACGAATTATTAACTAAACTAAAGTAACGGTAGCGCGGCGCAAATCCGATTGTAACGGAGTAAAAGACGCATTTGTCTCACCACCACATCAAGTAAAAGTAGAAGTCTTTCATATTAAAACTACTCTCACAAGTAAATTTTTGTCCAAAAAGCTACTTGAGTAAATGTAACGCGTTCCTACCCACCTCTGCTTCTACAGCCGCCGTCCCTATCCTGTCTAGCACATGCAACCCGTGGTGCTCAAGACCCTGACATCCTCAGACGTCCAGCCAGACGTCTAGTTCGAGTTACACCACAACCCGCCACGGGCTGCAGAGCCAGTGCAGCAGTTTCGTATTTCTGCTTTTGCTCTCTTAGAAGGCCGTTGCCCACACATCGATTTCCAGGACGTTTTTTTAAACAAACCACATTCATAAACATGATAACGGCTGCCTCCCTGTTTGCATCGGTACCTGTGTGAGATGCGCCAGTGCGGGCTCCCCTGCCGTTTACCTGGTAGATGTGCGTCTCGCTGGTGGCGTCCACGGTCTCCTGCAGCTTGGGTGTGTACACCTTGATATCCTTCCCGCTGAAGGCCTTGCAGGACTCGCCCAGGTCCTGGCTGGCCTCGGGAGGGCCGTGCACGATCACCAGCTGCCGGGGCTTCATCTGGTTTATGATCTTCTTGATGGAGTCCCCGTCCGAGCGGCCCTCGTAGTCTATGTACGTGACTCGCGCCCTGCCGTCGGAGACATTAACAGCCTTGTGAAAACACGATTTACCGTCGTCGTTAAAACGATACCTACAGTTCAGAAACGCCGACGTGTAAAAGGCATCGACGATGCGTGGAAGACTCACAGTTCAACCGTGAACGATATCAATGGCTCCAGCAGTTCAGAGTCATATAAACTCTCTTATGAAAGCTAATTATTACCCACGCAAAGAAATACAAAAACCACGGTGTGCGACACTTTTACTGAACGGCGAGATGTCTGTATGTTGCACAGGGAAGAGGACTCACATCTCTGTTGTTATTATTAAAACTGTTTTTATAAGATGGCTGGCTTTTTTTGCATCACAGATTATACCATTCCATAAGCGACATGGCCGTAACAATGACTGGGTTTCTTTTCCTTGGGCCAGTGTCACCTGTAGGTCAAGGCAAGGTTACAGGAAGCTAGAGAAGTCTGAAAAGCCTTCGACAAAAACGAACGGCTGGGGGACGCCGACCTGATCTCGAGAGTCTCCGTGGTGCACGTGCACTTAGTGGGCACGTCGGACAGGTCCTGGTCCATGGGCTCGTCCCCGTTAGCAAGACCCAACTCCAGCTTGCTCTTCTCCTCCTCCGTGGCCTGCAGCTCTGGGACCAGGAACTCCTCCGGCCTGGAAGGGGAACACCCCCACGTGGTGGGCGTGGCAAAAGAGGCATCATTCGACATGCATAATCACTGATACACTCCCCCTGACCGCTGAAAACAACAACAACAACAACACACATGTCTTAGTGCATGGGGGGGTTCTGACCTGATGATCTCCCCGTACTCATCCCACTTGACGCGCTCCTCGGGGGCAGGGAACATGGGGTAGGACTTCTTGGCCTGTTTGAAGAAGCTGCCCTTACGCCCCCCCTCGCCCTTCATCATCAGGTCGTGGTGTTTGGTCTTCACCACGGCCGGCTGCTCTATGTCGTCCTCCAGGTCGCTCTCGTCACTCGAGTCCACGTCCACCCTGAGTGCCAGAGTTCAGCGGGGGTTAGTCCAGGGGTCAGTGGGGATTAGTCCAGGGGTCAGGGGCCCGAGGAGACAACTGATTCATTTCAACTGATTAATGAATTCATGAACTGATTCAACCAAGCAGTTAATTGAGTCTATGCTAAACTAAGCTAGGCTAAAGACAACAGTGCAGTTTTGCTGTAGCGAGCGCAGTTTTGTGTGCTGTATTTGATAATATAACTCTTAACTCTGTTTAGGTCCTTGTACCATAATATTTGAGGTGATAAACAGAGCTAGATATTATAAGTAACTTCACAATATGATGAATCACCATGTAGGGGTGGGCGATATAATATCGTTCACAAAAATACCGGTACATTTCTTTATTTGATAGGATTTCGCTATATCGCAACATTATGACGCAAGGACGCAGGTTGTGCGTGCAGCGCGCAAAATAAACATGGCCAACAGCGGAGAGAGCAGCAGTGCTCACACTGTGAATGATTTAGTTCCTAAACGAGGAGCTACATCAGTAGTGTGGAAGTATTTCATGAACAGTTCACGTTCAAAGTTCACAATTTTAATTATGAACTAGTTCAAAGTTCAGTTCATTTTACTTTTTTTCGTGAGATATTCAAATACTTTTTTCACGATTTGGCTGTTGCGCAATCAAGGGGCGGACACAAATGCGAAGTAGATATACAATCTCATTAGATTTTATTTCACATCTTACATCTGCAGACGACACGCGAGTGGACCGCGAATGACGTGGCATGATGAATAGAGAACTAACGCTTAATACACTAAAAGGCAGCGGAAATGACAAGGGTACAAAACTAGACCAAACAAGAGTACAACTAATTGTTACATACACTGACATGAACAAACACACGGGAAGCAAGTAACGGCCATACATGAACATGAAGACTAACAGAACATACATGTATTGCCAGGCACGATATCACGTTAGAGAACACGGAGACCAAACATGAACTGAAAACCTAAAACACTACGAACCTGAAAATGGAACAGAGACTTTAACCATACACAAACACGAAGCTAATCAAAACCACGAATCACAGATAAGGCGTGAATACCGTGCACACCCAACTAGGAAATAAAGAAACGACAATGATCCCCGAAGGTATAGTCTGGACATATATATATTAGCTGTGCGCGTTTCCCTCTCGCTAATATATTTGACGAGTGTTAAACGTCTTGCTCTTGCGAGCCGGCACTTGGGTGCACCCTTCTCTATATTATTTCTCACCCTTCTCTATATTAACGCTCCCGTGCTCACCGCGTTACACACGCCTTGCACACGAGCTACATTGTGTCCAGTTCAGTCTTCCCCGGCATTCGGTAAAAACCAAAATGAACCCATATTTTTGCCTTAAATGAAGACCGGACAGGTTGAATATCTCTTTCCTCCATGTGTTTTGAACCTTTTCCGCGCATGAGTGTGTCCCAGAACATGCTGCGTAAAGTCTCGCGTAATTTTGTAATTACGTAACGCGAGACTTCACCACGACTTAGAATCGATTTTGGGACATTTAAAATCTCTTCTTTAAAATCTCTTCTGTTTGCTCGATTCTGAATCGTAGTAAACGAGAATCGATTTTTGATATATGAATCGATTTTTTGGCACACCTCTACTATATATACACACCAACTAGGAAATAAAGAAACGACAATGATCCCTAAAGGTATAGTCTAGACATATACACACCAACTAGGAGATAAAGAAACGACAATGATCCCTGAAGGTATAGTCTGGACATATACACACCAACTAGGAGCTAAAGAAACGACAATGATCCCTGAAGGTATAGTCTGGACATATACACACCAACTAGGAGATAAAGAAACGACAATGATCCCTGAAGGTATAGTCTGGACACATACACACCAACTAGGAGCTAAAGAAACGACAATGATCCATCAAGGTATAGTCTGGACATAGGCAATACACACACACACACACACACACACACACACACACACACACACTTGTAAAACTAAGACGAGCCAACACGGAACAGCTGAAACAGAGGGGTGCAACAAGAACAAGGAAAACAAAAACGACGAGACTAGAAGGGGGCAGAGCCAGACGTGACAACTACAAGCTAGAAATCACTATACGTTCTTATACGTGCTATGCCTACCCTGCTCTGCTGCAATTCATCACGGGTAACGTCGTGCGGAAGCCAGTATGTTATTAACTAGCCAGTATGTTAACTATTCTCATGCGGACACAACGTTGCCCACAATGCATTGCGCACACAACGTCAAAATCATTTCTGTCTGGTGATGCATGATTTAAGCGGCACCAGCGAGAATACAGGAGGAAGGAAATTTCTCTTGTTGCGTTTCAAAAGAGAAAACAGATGTCACTCAGTTTTCAATGGAAACAAATTCCAACGTTCATTTACAGTGATGTCTACCGTTCATGACACATAATGTGAACTAATTCACGTTAAAGTTATTAAAAAATGTGTTTCATTCAGTTCAACGTTCACGAAAAAATGAGCGTGTTCAATGAACGCGTTCTTTTGAACTCGCACAACACTGTGAATAGTGAATTTACTTGAGTTTCTCTTTTAACAACTTCTGCCCTGTCCTGCCTCTCTTCTTCGCGCAACTCATTTGGGATGTAGATTTGACTTATTACTGCCTCTTTGTTATTACCTTTTGGGAAGAAAAAATATAGAGATATATATCGTATATCGCCATTCAGCTAAAAAATATCGAGATATTATTTTTGCTCCATATCGCCCAGCCTTATCACCATGAATCACAAGATGAATCACCATGCAAGAATCACGATCTGATGACGCCCATCACAAACTGTCTGTTATATCAACTATTTCTATAAAGATAATAAATGTTACCAAAAACTATCAAATATACAATTATTGTTGCTGTTATTAATAATATTAAATAACAAATAAAAACCTAGAACACTTGAAGTACCAATATAGAGAAAACTAAAAACTAAATCCTGAGCACACAACAGTTTCTAATCTCTCACTAACAGAAATAGGTTTTCTCTGCACATTATTAAACTCACAAATGTTGGAAAACAATGTTAAATGTGCAATAAAGTTCAGTCCATGATATAAGTAGTCAATGTGCTGTAAGTGGTTTTTATTGTAACTGTTAACATTTGTTAATAATGGTTAGCACCATAATGGACTTTCACTGCACAATAAAATACTCTAAACGACAAAACTAAATTCTAAATTTAATTAGCATTTTTCCACCAACATTTACATTTGTCAGCTATAAACTGTTAAGGGGCTGACCGTAACTGTTCTATGGGTTTTCCTAGATATTGATTTTCCTTTTTCCGTTTATCTTCTGACATGCCCTGCTGGATGTTTTAAGAACTGTCACAGTGGCAAAAAAACTTCAGAAATAGCTTCGATATCTGTAAAAGCGTATTGATGATATTTTGCTGTCTCACTAGATTGTGTGCACACACACACACACACACTCACACACCCCTCCCACCCACCCTGACTCACTCTTTTGCTTGTTCGAGTTTTTTAGCAGCCTCTTTCTTCATTTTCTCCTTCTCCAGGTAATCCTCCAGCTCCCTGCCCTCCAGCTTGGTCCTCTTCCTGATCTACACATGAACAAACAAACGAAGGACTTAATGGATAAACAAGGAAGGAATGAGTGAATGACTCTGATGCATTTAAATCAACCAGCTGAAATGCCATGAAGCTGAAAACCTCCCCAGTCCCCATTCATCAGAAATCACCTCTACAGACACACAAGCCAGCGGAGGAGCCCAGCGCCCTACACAATCACACGAGAGGGTATGGCTGTGGAGGGTGGCGTGGTGCTCTCTGTACAAAGATCACCTCCAGATCGATCATCTTCTCTCCGGGGTTGTCTATGAGGTAGCGAGCCAGCGTTCCCGGGGTGGTGCGGTACGTGAGGATGACCGAGTTCTTCGAGTCCTGGCACCACTGGATGAAGAGCTCTCGGGAGAAGCCTGACTCCAGGTCAGGCTGGCTGCACAGCGCCACCTTGGGGCTGGGCACCCGCGCCAGGTCCGACAGGCTGTGGCAGAGGGACAGGTGGCGGAACTGGAAGGGGTTGTTCCTCTTGTCCTCGAAGCATCGCATCAGCTTGTCACTCATCCACTCCACCTATCAGGACAAGGGATCGGAAACACAGACATTGAAGAAACATGGAAAAAACATTAATAAGCACTTAAAAAAACAACAGAGGTTTGAATAAACTCAGGGATGGACATATGCTCCTGGAGATCCTGGTGTCCCACAGAACTCAACTCCAACTCCAACGTCACCACAAGGCTCTGTGCTGCCAGCCCTGCCCAGCAGCAGGGGCCGTGTTTGAGGAGGAGGAGCAGGAGGAAAAGGAGGAGGAGTCTACTCTGGGATCTCCAGGAGCACGCAGTCCTGCTCTAAGCCCGGTGGTGCCTGTAGGACCTGTGATTTGGAGAACTCCACCACGTTGTAGCTGACGTTGTTGAGCAGGGCGAGGGAGTACACGCCCAGGCCCGCGTCCTTCGTCCTCCAGATCTGGTCTAGCAGCTGGGCCAGCTCCAGGACACGCCCCGCCGTGTCCACGGCGATCAGCACGTTACCGTCTCCGCGTAGCGTCTCCATGATGTTCGCTGCACAAAAGAGCAAATTCAGTGTGGCTCCGAGCACGAGAAAACCCGGTGGAGGACAAACGTCTTTCACACTGCCTCCGTTTAGAGTGTCAGAACGATCCTCTAGTGAAGCGAAGGGTGCGAGGATTGCGGCAGAGTTGGGGAACTCACTGAGGAGCTGCTCGTCTCGCTGTTTCCTGCGAGGCTGAACGTACGTGGCGTTGAAGGAGTCCGTGATGAGGAGGGAGGGACGGCTGATTGACTCGAGCGAGCAGCCATTCAGGTGTCTGGAGGCAGCAAGCACAGGGAAGGACTCTTTATAAACTCAGCGGCCGCAAGCTACATCACAGCACCGCTGCTGCTTTGAGGATCGCTTACATCTCCCTCTTGTGGTTGAAGTCCACGGCATAAATGATCTCCTCCTCTCCATCCTTCACTATTTTCCAAATGGTCCCGCCAATCATGTGACCAGCAGGCAGTGGAGTGATGGACAAGCCATGACCTTTACCTGAGAGAGGAGACCAGCGCAAGCTATCAAACTTCTCTTCCACACAGAAAGAAACCCATTAAAAGCAGTAGTCAAAATACAACGCCAGGGTGAGTCTTATTCTACTACTGAGTCTTAAAATGTACCTTTCAGATTCACAATTTGTGAGTATTTCAACTGCTGGATCTTGTCAAAAGCGGAGTCAACATCATCTAAAGTGAACAGGGTAAAGTCTTCTGTGTTGTGCCGAGACTGTGAGAAACACAGGAAATATCAATACCTGTACAAAGATACTGAATAAACCATGTCACTGGATGTGTTCCTGCCAAAACCCCTTCTCTCCACGTCATTACCCACATTCTCACCTGATAGAGGTCATACATGAACATCTGGCCCATTTTATACACCGGTATAGTGGCGTATATAGTACAGTTGAGGCCCAGTTTACCAACAGCATAAGGCAAAGCACCCAGATGAAGTGGATCTGGGTGGGAAAGAAGCACAGCATCGACCTGGTGGACATGCCTGCCATGAACACACACACACACACACACACACACACACACATTAATGAAATAACCAAATCCTACCAGCATACTGATAAAGCTGACAGAAAGAAGACCATCTAGATACTGGAAGTGATTAGGTAAACAGACCTCTTCATAGCATCTATTATATCCATTGAGAAACTCTCATCCCAGCCACAATCCAGAAGGAATCGGAACTCGTCTACCTGTAACAGGTAGCACAGTGCAGACTCTTCCTGCACGCCGGACACGGCGGTGAGTTTAATGATGGAGGTCATTATCACGACAGAGATCTGTCAGTCTACAACGAGAGAAAGCAACGAGATGAAAAAGAGTCAAGTCCAATGAAATCAAACATTACAGTAACCTGGTACCACGGAACCGGTTATAGTGGTCAACAGAACCTCACACACACTAACTGCAGGTTACTGTGCAGTATTGTAAGCTAAGCTGTTGCTGAAAGCTTCGTATCACTCACGTCTAAAAGTGTCTATTTTACCTCAACTCAAACGTGTCTAATGTACCTCAACTCAAACGTGTCTAATGTACCTCAACTCAAACGTGTCTAATGTACCTCAACTCAAACGTGTCTAATGTACCTCAACTCAAATGTGTCTAATGTACCTCAACTCAAACGTGTCTAATGTACCTCAACTCAAACGTGTCTAATGTACCTCAACTCAAACGTGTCTAATGTACCTCAACTCAAACGTGTCTAATGTACCTCAACTCAAACGTGTCTAATGTACCTCAACTCAAATGTGTCTAATGTACCTCAACTCAAATGTGTCTAATGTACCTCAACTCAAACGTGTCTAATGTACCTCAACTCAAACGCTGTTGTTAGCCGCGGGCTAACCGACACTAGCACAGGATGAAGGGAAACCCAGTTTATGAGCGACTCAAGATTAGCCACTCAGCTAGCCGGCTAATGTAACTGAAGAAACATCAATCTAAACGATATAAACACCATCATACCCGACGGTTTGCTACAAGTGCTACACGTATTTCACATGAACGTGTTTTCCGAACATTCCCGAAGGTTTTCTCGCTAACATCGCTGTTCATTCATGTCGGAGCCGCGCGAGACACACTACAGTTCCGCCGCTACAGTCCGGGGTCAGCGGGACGTACCACCTGTACTACTAAAACACAGAATCACATTTATCTGCCGTTTCAGAATTTGCTCCATGAACCTTATATTTTTTGTTGAGTAACCTGTTCTGATCAATTAGGTATTCGTTAAATTGAATGTATGTTGTCTGATTAAACCAGCAGGAGTAAAATAAGTAAAATGAGATATTTTCAGTTGGTACGGCTCAGTGACCTCTGGACATCGCAGAGAAGCGCGAGACGGGGAGACCAACCTGAGGTAAAAGTGTTATCAACGTTTGGAACAACAGTTATGTCCGCTTGCTCAATCATGTTTTATTTTATCATTTTCGATATCTAGTTAAAACAGTGCCCGGTAAACGTGTTCTGGTTAAATGTATTTTAGGTGGGATTTAAGTAGCAAGCTAGCATTGCGGCCTATGGGTGTCATTGACTTTAGCACCGTGGCTAACGCTACATAAACAGCACTGTACACAACTTACACAGATAAACAGCAGCGTGCGCGACCAAATCGCCATTGTAAAAGATTCTACTTCGTAATTCTGCAAGATAATGTCGTTACATTGCCCATTTTATGTTCGTATACTTGAAACAGTGCAGTAAACTAGCTAGTTGAGAGGTCGTTTGTTAACCATGCAGTGAGTGCTGAATGAACTGTTCACTCTTTCCTATGTGTTCTTCACTGTTCACTCTTCACAGTGTGTTCTTCACTGTTCACTCTTCACAGTGTGCTCTTTCTCCTCTCCCCTTATAGGCACCATGGTGAACTTCGTGTCCTTGGTGCGCGAGCACTGGGTAAATGTACTGGTACCATTAGGCTTTGTGGTCGGGGTCTACCTGGACAGGTTGAACGACCAGAAACTGACAGCGTTCAGAAACAAGAGTGCATTGTACAAGAGGTTTGTTTTTACAGCACCAACAGCTAATTAATGTAACATTTCATTTGATATATAAAATTTATAAAACAACTTTTGAGTCAATGTTGCCCAGACCCGTAAAAATGCCTCTCCACTGCAGGGAGCTGAAGCCCGGTGAGGAGTTCACGTGGAAGTGAGGAGACTCTTCACATATTTATTGGATCGCCTGCTCTGCTGTTCATTTCTGCATTATGACTTCAAAACTGTAAATGACTTTTCATTAATGTCTGGTGTAAAATACATGGAGAGAACACAGACCGCTTTTGTTGGTATTTTTCTTCAGTTACCAGATTATCTGTGCTCACTGTGCTGTTAGTGAATACTAAAAATCTTAGTGATCTTTCTCTGATTATTTTAAATAAAAATTGTTCAAATGTGAATAGTTTACATAAAATATATAAAGTACATTACTACACAAAGCAAAACCCCAGACGCATAAATTTAAACCTATTTATACCTATAGATCACTCCTAATATTTTCAGGAGCAGAGTTTAGGATCTATAATAATAGTTTTTCCTTTAAAGCACTGGTATATATCTCGTGTTTACTGGGCACAAGCATGTTGGTTGGCATCAGTAACTCTGTCCTTGTTAGATGTGTCGAACATTAAAAACAGCTTCATACTGATCAACGGCAATCACAATGAAAACTCAAAACTGTAATGTAAATTATTTACTGCAGACATTCTGGGTATTTGACCGCCGTGCATAAAATACACTATTGATATTTATTCTTGATTTTTTTTTTCTCCATATCCATGAAAAAGATCTGAAAAGTACAACAAAGACCATATTCTTGGGCTCGGTGCATGTTGACTGAATTCAACAAAAAATTTTCACTTTGATGTCAAAGGTTCCAACGTGTGGATTAGTCCCTTGTCAAACAGCAGCTCTGCCAATGACACCTGCAAAGCAAAAATGATTCTGCTTTAAACTTATCAAAACACGTAATAGAAAATCAGTGCTCATTACTAAAACTATTTTAATTTGATCAAGGAAAAGGTACCTTGTCCTCGGCTGTTTCACAGGGTAAACTGGAAACTGGGATGAAATTTGGGTATGCATGAATCAGAAACTCCACCGCATCCGTGTGCTACACAAGACATGACAAAGCTGAGTCAAGTCCTGAACGTCCTGATTGGGTGTGATAACTGATGTTACAGGAGTTCAACCCCACAGTCAAGTCCTGAACGTCCTGATTGGGTGTGATAACTGATGTTACAGGAGTTCAACCCCACAGTCAAGTCCTGAATGTCCTGATTGGGTGTGATAACTGATATTACAGGAGTTCAACCCCAGTCCTCACCTCTGCTTTGATCTCCATGCACTTTGGCTCCTCTTTGTGGTAAACCCTGGAGTTCTCAGTGGTGTAGTAAAGGCAGACAGCCTCGCCATTACTGCACAACCTGAAAGTGTTACAACAGGTGTTTAAACTTGAATTCTGACTTTATCAGTGGAATGGCTACAATGTTCCAAGACCCAAACTGGAACCCTGCAGCACACACTGACGGTGCGTTGTCAAGTGGACACACCTAGCCACTCCTGCACGGAGCAGGCGGATTTTGGTCTGGTTCTTCACGTGTATGGCCATATCCACGGCCTCCCCATCATCCCACCTCACGGGGGCCCCCCACACGCTGCTGGCCTTCTCCTCTGCACACACACACACACACACACACACACATGTGTTACTTATCGTTTCATACATTTCATTTTCTTATATTCAATAACCTTCCATTTGGAGGTTTTATCATGATAATGAATCCATTTTTTTAATATCAAACACAGTGACAAGTCTCCACCTGCACCATTGTAATTCAGCGTTTAATGGGATTGCCGACATGACCATGACAGACTGGTTAAATTTTTAAAAATCAACACACCAGAAAAAGGCAGAATATTAATTTTATCTGTCTCAAATTGTAGCCTGCTGATTACAAATTAATTGGTGCCTTCATAAATGTTATTACTGGACTAGTACCTTCCTGCAAGGCAGGAAGGGGTTTTAGCGTATGAAACAGTACTGTAACAGTAATGTAAACATTTCCTCCTCACTTCTTATGAGATGTCATTTACCTTTTCGTTAGTGAGTTTTCTGCTGCCGTTTCTGTCTTGACTATATTTTCACATGTATAATAATGCCATTTGAGACACACTGGAGGTATAGGAGAGGTGCGTGCTAATGAAATAGCACTTGTGGAATACACCGTGTTTAATAACGTCATACAGCAGGGCACCTGAGGTCAGCACAGGTGGCAGGCAGTCATGCAGGAACTCTACTGCCTTCTGGTCCACAGCAGCGTCTACTGGGGCATAGGACACAAGCTTCTTCATCAGACCCTGTATGTGCGACAAAAATCTGTCCCTGCGTGGGTCCTCCTACACACACACACACACACACACACACACGCGTTCAAGAGAAATTAATTAAGGCTTAAGACTCATTTCCCTTGATGGTATGACTGAGTAAGAGGATTAGTTAGTAAGCCTCCACCTTGTCGGAGTTCTGCACACCCATGAAGGTGAGGTAATCGAGGGGCAGCCCTCTCCTGAACTCCACGTCCTCCTCCATGGCCATCTCCACAGCTGCTGGCATCACCTGCCATTCAGGCAGAAATGTCCACCACTTGCATCAGGATTAGAAGAATTAAATCGAAAGGCACTCTCGACTCCCTATAGAGTCAATGTCTGACTTCACAGGGGACAGGAAGCAGTCTGGGACGCGGGGGACGCACCTTGAGGAGCAGGTCTGCCCAGCTGTTCCTCTGATAGGTGGAGATGGTGATGTGTAGGGAGTGGGCGTCAGGGAGACAGTTTCCCTGGTGAATGACCCCACGGGGAAGGTAGAGCAGGTCACCGGCCTCCAGGACCACGTCCATTATGGGCTTCCCTATCTCTGCCTGACTGAAATTAGCTTGGAGAGGAGATAAAGAACGGAATGTAAACATGGGGAGCCATCATGGTTTAGGTGAGTTTTTATCTGTCTGCGGCGTCCGAACTACTTACGACTTGACACATGAGGCAAGACTTCATCTTCTGACCTGCGGAGCACCAGAAGCACTGACTTGAGTCTACAGTGATCAAGCGACTGTCTGGTATTGGTAGTGAAGGTATGTGGAGACTCACAGTGGGTTATACACTCGCCAGTGTTTCTTCCCTTCCAACTGCACAATAAAAGCTTCTATATCATCATAGTGAGGGGCAAACCCCTGTGTTCCTGATGGGGTCAGGTACCTTCACACACATCAGATTCATTTTAATCCAAGATTCATTTTCTTTAGAAAATGGCCTTCAGAAACATGCAAGGTAAAAAATAAGTAAAGAGCAGCGTACTGGGTTATGATTGGTCAGTCAGTGCCAGTGTACTGGGTTATGATTGGTCAGAGTCAGTGTACTGGGTTATGATTGGTCAGAGTCAGTGTACTGGGTTATGATTGGTCAGTCAGTGCCTGCGGACGCCGTCTTACACGTTGGCACCTGCCATGCTGCCGAATCTCTCCTGCAGAATGGACAGAACGTTCCAGACGGTGGAGGAGAAAGCCTGAGGGTTGAGCATTCTCAGAGAGCAGCCACTCTACAGGACACAAAACCCACCCGTGACAATCGATAGTTGATGAACCATTCAGAAATTGGTTTAAACACCATCATCGTCTGTAACTCATGCTAACAACTTTGAACTATACTGTTCGGTCTCTAAAGCAGTAACAAATAATACTGCAGATTAGTCCAGAACAAATAAAAAGGCCACATAGACAAAGAAGGTATATATATATATATATATATATATATATATATATATATATATATATATAGTATATATGAATGTGAATGTTTTGGGTAGAGGGCATGTATGGTAAGACAAAGCACTGTACTGCACCTCATAGAAATCCCACACCGAATAAGGCAGAGCCCTGCCTGGGGGGTTGTGCGTCTCTCTCTTGCCATTTGTGTAGCTCGTAACATCAAGATTCACACCATACTGGACATCATCCTGTCAGACAGCACACAGAGGATCACTACGCTGACATTTTCCTTCAAAATACCATCAGTATTACTTCAGTTGCCAGAATTAACGTGCCACCAAACCGCTCACGTTTCTCAAAATGCGGTCAAACTCGGCTGTCGAGAAAAGTCCCTTGTAATAATCCGGATTCTCTCGTCTGATCAAGAGGGGCTTCTTCTCCCAATTGTCTCTGTGAGAAACAAACAAACAAGCAGACAGATGACGATACACACCTGCTGTTGCACCGTGCGATTCCTCCGTGTGAACGGAAGCGTGCGGATCAGTACCTCAAGAAGACTTTGGCAGGAACGGGACAGATGATCCACTGAAACAGCCTGCTGGCCCTGTCTCTGCTGTTGCTGACCGTAGCCAGGTCAGTGAGGAGTGTGTGGAGGGTCTCGCTACCCTCACACTCTGTCCCGCCTGTCGGGGATTGCTCTTCCTGCAAGCCATTTAAACATAACCCCATGAAACCAACACAACAGGTCAAAAGAGCTAAAGGACTGTGCACACTTACAGTGACGGGTCTTTTATGATTCTCCTCCTCTTTCGTTTCTCTGTGGACAGAATGTTTTCTCTTGATTTTTTTCCCAGCTTTCGCCAATGGGGCTTTTCTCTTCCTCTTCCCCTTGACTGCCGGAGAAGATACCTGCTGATCAAAATGCATTGGAAGAAAAACTGTGCATTTGAGCTGGTAAATGTTAAAACCTGAGTGCACTTCAGTAGTGGACTGCACTTTTAATGCTTTACATTGCTCCTTAAAGGTCAGTAAAACTGGAAATACTGAACCCTATTCTCAGCATGTTCATCCAATTACTCATTTTACCTCCACTATCAAAATACTGTGTATCCAGTTACACACTGATTTACTTTGGCTGATTTCAGAACATTTGTTTGGACTGTATTTAAATAACTATTCCTGTAAGTATCTGAACTTCTATCTGAGCAAATCTACTGTTCATGTGAACGTTTTGCTACCAATATCTGGCTGCAACTACTTGGCAAAGATTGGCCAAACTGATATACCGGGGGAAAATTGAACACTATTTCTCCTACTGTGGCACAAATCGTATATTCTCTTTGAAAACCATGAATACCTGCATGATCGCTGCTTTTTCCTTGACTGACTGGTAGTAGGCGAACGCAGACATGCTGCTCCCGTCTCAACACACGTTCTACAGGGAAACGTGAGGCCCGGGTTGCCAGGTCTCGTCACTAAACTCCCTGTTTAAGTGCTGGAATAGAAATGGAATTCAAGCATCAACACGTGTCATCATCGGAGAATCTTCTGACACACTAGTCCTTATTCCTAAACCCGGGACGAAGGTTGTTTTATGTCCGAACTAACCTGATTATACACGTTAGGGAATTTAATCACTTGAATAATATTTGAGTCTTCCCTAGTAGAGCATGGAAAACAAAAAAATGTAATTCCTACCCAACATGGCAACACACGTTGAGGGTTTTTCTACGCTTTACGGAACATATCCGTTGCTGTTACCGCCACCTGCTGCCCTGGAGCAGAGGGGCCCTACGCTTTAAAATATCTTTAACTTGTAGATAAACTTGTAGAAAAGTCTGTCTTAACACAAAGTCGGCGTTTGTTTTACACCATAGCATATTTTCTCATGTCGACGCACATTAAATTATTCCCCACACGTATGCGCACGTACTTGGGGTTCGTGGGTGCGATGACAGCAGGTCGCCACTAGGTGGGGCTGTGGCGTCACGCTAAACGGCGGCGTGAACGTTCCCGTCATGCACCAGTCGCGACGCTCGCCTGGCTGCCGTAACAATGCAGCTGTGATCGGTGTCCGTTCCGCTAACCGAGCCGGACCCGCCCGTGTTCACCGCGCTTACCCGCCGTGTGGCGGTCCGTTCGGTTCCTCGCCTACGTAAATAACGGCGTGTACGGAGCTGCTCCACCGCGGGATGTCGTTTGTGTTTCCGCTGCAGAGATTCGCACCGGGTAAGAAACGCAGCTAGCCGTCGCTAACGGACACGTCCTCGGTGGTTCCGACGGTCCTGGGTCGGTTCGAGCCCCACAGACACCGGAGTAGAGGTGATGGTAGAGGTGTGTGTGTGTGTGTGTGTGTGTGTGTGTGTGTGTGTGTGTGTGTGTTAGTAGAGGCGTTGGTAGAGGTGTGTGTGTTGGTAGTGGTGTGTGTTAGTAGAGGTGTTAGTAGAGGTGTGTGTGTTAGTGGAGGTGTGTGTGTTAGTAGAGGTTTGTGTGTTGGTAGAGGTGTGGGTGTTGGTAGAGGTGTTGGTAGTGGTGGGTGTTGGTAGGGGTGTTGGTAGAGGTGTGTGTTAGTAGAGGTGTGTGTTAGTAGAGGTGGGTGTTGGTAGTGGTGTGTGTTAGTATAGGTTTTGGTAGTGGTGGGTGTTAGTAGAGGTGTTGATAGTGGTGGGTGTTAGTAGAGGTGTTGGTAGTGGAGGGTGTTAGTAGAGGTGTGGGTGTTGGTAGAGGTGTGTGTGTTAGTAGAGGTGTTGGTAGTGGTGTGTGTTAGTAGAGGTGTTGGTAGTGGTGTGTGTTAGTAGAGGTGTTGGTAGTGGTGTGGGTGTTGGTAGTGGTGTGGGTGTTGGTAGTGGTGTGGGTGTTGGTAGAGGTGTGGGTGTTGGTAGAGGTGTGGGTGTTGGTAGAGGTGTGGGTGTTGGTAGAGGTGTGGGTGTTGGTAGAGGTGTGGGTGTTGGTAGAGGTGTGGGTGTTGGTAGAGGTGTGGGTGTTGGTAGAGGTGTTGGTAGAGGTGTGTGTTAGTAGAGGTGTTGGTAGAGGTGTGTGTTAGTAGAGGTGTTGGTAGAGGTGTGTGTTAGTAGAGGTGTTGGTAGTGGTGGGTGTTGGTAGTGGTGGGTGTTAGTAGAGGTGTTGGTAGTGGTGGGTGTTAGTAGAGGTGTTGGTAGTGGTGGGTGTTAGTAGAGGTGTTGGTTAGGGATGTCCCGATCCAGCTTTTTGAACTTCCGATCCGATACCGATATTTATTTGCACTTCCGATCCGATACCGATATCGGCCGATACCGATACCGGCCTATCCGAGCATGTATTAAAGTTTAAAGTTATTTAGCCAACTTACTTTGTTGTCAAACTCATGTTGAAAAGCGTTTTACTCTTGATAACAAGTAGCCAGCTGAATTAGGTGTGTTTGAATAATACACAATGGTTGGTAAGGAGAAACTGACCTGTTTATTTAGCAATTAATAAACTCAAAATAGACAAAATATTAAATAACAAACAGAAATAGCATCAGTAAACCAAGGATTAAAAAGCCACAAGTGCAAATAATATTGTAAATTATATAAAAAAAAACACACAACCTGAGTGGAAAATAGTCTATTATTAACATTAACATTAACATCCATCAGTGCTCTTGAACAAGTGTAAACCAAAGCTTAAAAAAAAATCCGTGCACATATCGTAAACTAATTAAAAGCAAAATGCCTTCTACTCCACACTTTGCTGCTCCATCCCCATCTATACACTCCCTTCAATTCAAACGTTTCTGCCAGTGTTAGTTGTGTAGGACCTTTCTTTTTGTCTTCGGTTTTCTTTAGAAACTCGTCATGTTGTTTATGGTGGTATTTCGCTAAATGCTTGATTAGATTGGTGGTATTAAAAATTCTTACAGCTTTACCACAACGCTTGACTTTACTGTGGCATATGTTGCACTCTACCTCTTCTTTGTCATCCTTTAAGGTAAAATAATCCCACACAACTGACCGATAACTTCAAATTTACACGGCGGTCCGAGATGCCACGGAGCTAAATTGGGGCAGAAACTACGCTCGTGTGCTGAAGGTGTGCTGGAAAATGCGGACCGGATTTTACTCTCACTAGCAAAAACTGGAATTGATTATCTAAATGGGTGCGCAGGAAAACCGGGATCGGACTTAAAAAAACTGGATCGGGAGTCTGGATCGGCATTTTCTCGTGTCTGCTGATCCGATACCGATACGCATTTTTTGCTAATATCGGCGGCCGATCCGATCCAAATATCGGATCGGGACAACCCTAGTGTTGGTAGTGGTGTGTGTTAGTAGAGGTGTGTGTTGATAGGTGTTGGTAGAGGTGTGGGTGTTGGTAGAGGTGTTGGTAGTGGTGTGTGTTAGTAGAGGTGTTGGTAGTGGTGTGTGTTAGTAGAGGTGTTGGTAGTGGTGTGTGTTAGTAGAGGTGTTGGTAGTGGTGTGTGTTAGTAGAGGTGTTGGTAGTGGTGTGTGTTAGTAGAGGTGTTGGTAGTGGTGTGTGTTAGTAGAGGTGTTGGTAGTGGTGTGTGTTGGTAGTGGTGTGTGTTGGTAGTGGTGGGTGTTGGTAGTGGTGGGTGTTGGTAGTGGTGGGTGTTGGTAGTGGTGGGTGTTGGTAGTGGTGGGTGTTGGTAGTGGTGGGTGTTGGTAGTGGTGTTGGTAGAGGTGTGTGTTAGTAGAGGTGTTAGTAGTGGTGTGTGTTAGTAGGGGTGTGTGTTGGTTGGTAGTGGTGTTAGTAGTGGTGTGTGTTGGTTGGTAGTGGTGTTAGTAGTGGTGTGTGTTAGTAGTGGTGTTAGTAGCGGTGTGTGTTAGTAGTGGTGTTAGTAGCGGTGTGTGTTAGTAGTGGTGTTAGTAGTGGTGTTAGTAGCGGTGTGTGTTAGTAGTGCTGTTAGTAGAGGTGTGTGTTAGTAGAGGTGTGTGTTGGTAGAGGTGTGTGTTAGTAGAGGTGTTAGTAGTGGTGTGTGTTAGTAGGGGTGTGTGTTGGTTGGTAGTGGTGTTAGTAGTGGTGTGTGTTGGTTGGTAGTGGTGTTAGTAGTGGTGTGTGTTAGTAGTGGTGTTAGTAGCGGTGTGTGTTAGTAGTGGTGTTAGTAGCGGTGTGTGTTAGTAGTGGTGTTAGTAGTGGTGTTAGTAGCGGTGTGTGTTAGTAGTGCTGTTAGTAGAGGTGTGTGTTAGTAGAGGTGTGTGTTAGTAGAGGTGTGTGTTAGTAGAGGTGTGTGTTAGTAGAGGTGTGTGTTAGTAGAGGTGTGTGTTAGTAGAGGTGTGTGTTGGTAGAGGTGTGTGTTGGTAGAGGTGTGTGTTGGTAGAGGTGTGTGTTAGTAGAGGTGTGTGTTAGTAGGGGTGTGTGTTGGTTGGTAGTGGTGTTAGTAGTGGTGTGTGTTAGTAGTGGTGTTAGTAGCGGTGTGTGTTAGTAGTGGTGTTAGTAGCGGTGTGTGTTAGTAGTGGTGTTAGTAGCGGTGTGTGTTAGTAGTGGTGTTAGTAGCGGTGTGTGTTAGTAGTGCTGTTAGTAGAGGTGTGTGTTAGTAGAGGTGTGTGTTAGTAGAGGTGTGTGTTAGTAGAGGTGTGTGTTAGTAAAGGTGTGTGTTAGTAGAGGTGTTAGTAGAGGTGTGTGTTGGTTGGTAGTGGTGTTAGTAGTGGTGTGTGTTGGTTGGTTGGTGGTGTGTGTTGGTTAGTAGCGGTGTATCTAGAGCCCCACAGATACCGGGCTGGTCTGGGTTGTGGGAGCTGCTGGCCAGGTCAGTCACGCCTCACAGACCCGTTTATTAAAGATTAAAGTGTTTCTTATCTAAAGTATCCGCAGCCCGAGCAGTTAGCTCGTTCAATAACAAGTGTGTCCGGTCCAGTTGTGGGTCTTGACACCTTTGACCCAGCGTGGTCGTGTTCTTTGTGAACAGCGAACCCACCCAGGAAACTGGCGTGTGGATGAGGCAGTTACGGTCGTTATATGGATGATTAGATCAAACGACCCTTATTAATAAAAACACTGTGTGGGTTTACAGACCAAACTGTTTAAACTGTTGGTGTCAAGGTGGAGATGTAGAGGATTATATCTGCTCCAGCGAGGTGTTGGTGAAGAACCACCATGTTGTTCCTTTACACCGGGTCAGATTACAGCAGCTCTGTTTACCACTGTGGAAACGTCCTGTTTTAAACGTCCTGTTTTAAACATCCTGTTTTAAATGTCCTGTCACTCCAGCTGCAGTTCGGGTTTGGTTCGTGATGACTTGTGAAGCGGGGTTTGTGTTTGCCCGTAGTAACTAGTGTTTACACTCTCCCTGTGTAATAAAAACACACACACCTCCACAGATGTGTGGGCCTTCTGTAGGAACCCCCACCTACCACAGTTTGTCCGTCAGTGCATGAACTTGTATCGGCGCACAAGACATTTAGTGGCATAACTGGTGAGGAATTGCAGAGTAGTGAGTGGTTAGAATGGGGGTAATGGGGGGGGGGGGGGGGGGGTAATGGGGGGGGGGGGGGTATTAGAATGGGGGTGTTTCTGCAAGCTCAAATGGCAGGATATGAGAATTGATGTTGTGAAGAGTCCCTCTAAAGCACACGCTTGTAAGACTTGGTGATGGAACAAGTATATGTTTAATGCACGTTCTTGTATGATTTAGGTAATGTTTAATTAAAATAAATAATAATTTCTTCTAATACAATTAGTAACATTAATATTAGCTATTATAATAATAAGAAATATGAAAATAATCCTCAACTCCACTTTAGACTTCCTCCGTCACCATTAACTTTAACTCTTCCTGTAAGTCCAAGACGATGCTCAGCTTTGCTTGGTTGGGTAATCGTGTTCCTTTCAGCCCAGTTGGACAAACGAGCGATCTCTCCCCATTTCCCCGTGTGAATGTGCTGCCGTTGTTGAGGGCCTCTTCAACCACCTGGCACAGTTCTTTTAATAATTGCCCAGAAGTCCCTCCTATGGTACAGGGAGACTGGCGTAGCCCACGCTCCCACTACAGCAGAGGCTGAAGTCCTTGTTGAAGCGAGGTAGTTCCTCTCTCGGCTGCCGTGGGGATTGTGGGAGGCTGCGTTTGCTCTTTCCTCTTCTCCATTCTCCATTCACATTTGGTGTGACTTCATGTGGGGGCGGGTTATAGTTAAGCCACAGTGACCTTCAGACGCATCACCTCCACACCCCACCCCACCCACAGCCGCTAGGGAAAACCAATCACAACCTCTTTCCCATCGTCCGTCAGCAGTCTGCATCAGGCGGGGTTGGGGGGGTGGGTTTGTTCCCAGGCTGGGTCCGTCCCAGAGCCTGAAGCAGCCTGACAGGATCGGCGCTGCTTTGGAGAGATGAAGCACGGCGGGTCTGGCTTGTCCCGCCGGGCCACCACTGGATGAGCGTGTGAATTCCTTTGCGTTCCTCGGGGCCCTACAGATCCAAGCCGAGTCCAACTGTGGTCGCCGGCAGGATGTCGGCTACTGACAAATCTGAATTACACATGGTGATGGGGGTGGGGTGTGAAATGGGATGTGGTGAAGTTTCTCAACACACTCTGGCTTTACGGTGGTAACTGCACACTTAGTTCTGTATCTACGCATCTTGATCACGGTTTTGCCGTTGACTCTGCAGTTCCAGCGTTGTTTGGCTGTGCAGACGCGGAGCGTCCCAGTTACGCAGAGATTCAGAATCATCAGCTGATTGTCAAAGGCTTCCTCAGCTGAGCTGAATGGCTCAGGGCAGAGTATACGCTGAACACTCCCCCACTGTTGAGGTCTTGGTTCAGAGTATACGCTGAACACTCCCGCACTGTTGAGGTCTTGGTTCAGAGTATACGCTGAACACTCCCGCACTGTTGAGGTCTTGGTTCAGAGTATACGCTGAGTATACGAGTATACGCTTTAGGTCTCCTTCAACTAAAACTTTAGCAGGGATTGTACGAAAAATTATCAAATTAGGTATATAACTTGAATTAGAGTCAGGGATGAAAATTAATGATGTTTAACTTCAGTGAAAGCATTAATTTTGCAGTGGAAAAGCTACAAAATAAAATTGACACGTTTATTAAAAGTTGAACAACAAAACAAAGCGACAGAGCTTATGAATGGCTATGGCATTTACCTTTTTTTTTTTTTAAAAGCTTTAAAATAAATCACCATGGATTTCACTATGATATCACAGCAGAACAACAAACGAAGGAAAGAATAATGAATGAAAATATAATAAGAGCAAGAAAATATAAAACAAACAAACACAAACCATGATTTCCCGAAACGCGCTAAACTGTAATAACTTAAAATGTTAAGAGGGCCGACATTGTGTAGCCTATTCTAACACGTTTACATGTCAGTGTTTCTGGCCAAAAAAACCACCATGTTGACCTTCTCTGTCTTTAATAAGCTGTGGATTGGGGTGACCACACTACCCGCATTGCTGAAAACTCTTTCTGAGTGCGTGCTGGTAGTGCTTATGCAGAGATATTTTTTGCCATTAGCGGAAACCTGTTCTGGGCCATTCAAAGGCAGTGGAAGGTTTTTTTTTCACCTTACACATTAAAGCCTGAGTAGAATTATCACCATATAACTTTTATTTTATACTACATTTATTTTATAATCATTGTTTTTATATAGTAGGCCTCTTTTAAATTTGGTCATGCCCCCCCAACGATATCATCGTCCATCGTGATGTCTCACTGTAAACATCGTCACCTGCCAATTAAGGAGACATCGCCCAACCCTAGTTCAGACGCTGAACACTCCCCCACGTTGATGCGTCACTTTAGTACGTAAGCTTTGCCCTCCCAGTATAAACACAGAAAGTGTTACTTGAACTCCGTGTAGCAGTATCAGTGGCCATAATGCTTTGATGCAATTGGGTTTCTCACCCATTGGAGACCAGTGAAATTAAAATGCACGTGTTGGTCTGCCAGAGGGAATCGCAGAAATTTGAAATGTCACCAGTGTTTGTTTGGTTTAGGATGTGACCTTCGAGTCAACACAGTTGTAGCTTCAAGACCTAGAAGTTGGTCTTGGACTTGGTTTCCTCTGGTGTGACTCTAGTGTGACTCTTGGGCTATTACAATTTTAAAAGGTTTAATGGCCTGAAAATAAGACAGTTTCTTGGTATTATGTTAATACCTAAACCTTATCTTGCACTCAAAACACTGAGATCTTGTCAACCCTTCAAAAAAGGCCTGCTTTATTTAACTCATTAATTAAAACCAAAACCATTTAAACTTTTAGCCAATGCCATTTAGACTAAATGTGTTTTTGGTGAATTGCACCAGGTCACAGAGATCAAAACACAACACATAGTTTGACTTGGGTGTATTGCAATTCTTGAAAGACAAAGCATGTGGTTTTTATGGACTTCAAAAACGTGCAGTAAATTACTAATGAGAAAAATATTGGCCACTTTTTAAAAACTGGGCGTTGCAAGAATTTCTGGGCTCACAGGCAGGTTGTGGTTAAAGTGATCAATTCTGTAATTTTTTTTATATCTTTTAAAGATGTTTGCCATAAATTCAGTTTCACTTCCACTGCACATGCTAGAAGGGGCACGGGACACAGCAGTGTAACGTGTTCGAAGAGGTTTACTGTTACTGTTAGGGGAAAACCAGAATACAGTTTGTCATTTCCAAGTCTACAATTTTAGGATGTTGCTGGACATAAAGTGGATGAGAGCAAGGAAGAAAGTGTAAGGAACAAGGCAAGAAGAAAGGAAACAGTACACCAGTTCCACAGACGTGGAAATATGGCTCAGTCGGCATTTTGAAATCTTGGACCGTTTAGCTCACACACCGTGACTGCCACCGTGACCCTATAGCTTTGACTCCAGACCATTCGAGTGAACGGTGTGTTAGTCTTCCTGGTTCCTGGTCACGTTCAAGTGATAACATGCCTGTCACACTCGTGGTAGATTCTCAAATATCATTCTGGATCCACACCGCCCCAGTTGTCTTCGCTGACAGCAGGCGTTTGTGGTTATGACTGCTGTGGTCCTGCCCGTGTGAAATTAAAAACATAACCCGCTTTCTGCACTGAGGAACAGGTGCTGGTTTGAAAAATAACGGCTGCAGGGGCGGGGCCTGAAGTGCCAGGGCGGGGCCTGAAGTGCCGGGCTTCAGGGGGCGGGGCCTGCAGAGCTTTGTTCATCCCTTTGGGATGTTGATGCAAGCAGCCGGGCACAGCGGGGGTCTTCACTACAACAGCGTTGGGGACGTGTGAAGATGTGGAGGGGAGGGGGAGGGGTTTCTGAGGCTTTAAGAGACCGTTGGACGTGTTTCCCCTGGTCAAGTACGCTGGGGATATTCTAAGGTTGTGTGCTGGTATCTGCTCGAAAGCCAGCGGAATATGGGCTGTGTAGCTGTGTGATTCGTAAGTTAATTGCAAAAGAGTGAAACGGTCTAATGCAGAAAGTTAGGCTTCATAACACTCATTAATAAATGAATTAATCAATTTGTTGTTTAATTACTAATGGTGTGCTTGTTCCCTTGAACTATGCGAAATGTCTTGGTTTAAGCTGAAATCCATCAACACACTTGCAGTGAACTTCCATCAAAGTGAAGGCGCTAGGCTCAAAATCGCTGCACATTCTTTGCAATATTGGCTGTCGCTTACAGAGTGATTAGAGTGTACTAGCTTAAAGAGGGTTCTAGCTGGCTAGCTTCTAAAGGTCTGCAAATGTCTGAACCGTGAGCCAAGACACTTTAGAGAAGTGTTTTCCCTTTTGACAACACACCTGCCTCTGCTGTGTCCATGGATACAGCTCCTTGTGTATCTGGGTACGGGTCGGTGTGGAGGGCTAAATCTAGAAGTGTGGGATGGGGGTACAAGAGCTGGGGGGGGGGGGGGGGTGACTCTGCTTGGGATGTTAAAGCAGGCAGCCTGTGAAAGGCAGATGCATAGTTTTAAAGACCGTGCCTGCTGACAGAGCCAGAAGAACAGGACGGGGTTCTTTCACACTTTAGCCGTCCAGTTCCTCAAGGACTGTTATCAGCTGGAGCAAACTATCATTATCAGCTAGGGAGTATCACCACACTGCAAGTTCTGGGCTGCAGAAATGATGAAACCTTTTTTTCTGGACTTTATCCTTTATTACTGGCTGAACTGCACCTCAGACAGTCTTGTCAACACAGTCTAAATGTGGATTAGGGGCCTAGAGTGGAGAAAATGAATACTGTGATTATATTACTACGTTACGCTCTGTGCTTTCCAATATATTAATAGCTCATTGGTGACCCCTCGGTGCGGCGAGATCAATGGTCCTGTTTTTGGGTTTTTGTTTTTATGATTCATGTTTCTTGGATCATTAATGTTGGGCTCCATCAGAACACCCAGCACATCTTCAGTGTCTGCACATGGACCTAATGTTCAAAGGATACCATGGAGGATGTGGTCACCCTGGAGAATGGAGACATCTAGTCACCTGTGTTGACGCTTGCAAGTATCCTGATATCTGAGTGTGAGGCTTCATTCACAGGAATGTGAGTCCTGTCCAAATATTTCAGATTCTTTTTCCTCCTTTGCGGGAAGCCAGAACCGCACGTCTGTGGGCCCAGGAGCCTGTGTCCAGCATGGGGAGGTGCTGACCGGATGAGGGGGGTGGTCAACTGGGCTGGTGGAGGTCCACACCAGCGTCTCAGAGACGGCGCAGCCCCCGCAGCCCTGATCACCTCTCCCCTGAGACCCAGAGAACTCGCACAACTCTCTAATCACACACCAGACAGGTTCTTCACACTACCCCACACGCACACACCCACCAACTTGTGCAGCTTGCTCCATCAAAACGGGGAAGCCTTCTAGTAATTAGCTGCCTAAATTAGCACCGTGGTCTTCAGCGCATTGTAAGATATCGCTCCTCTGACCTGGCTCTTCCTAGAATGTCACTTAAGTAGCTTGAAGAGAAGAAAACAAGATGCCATGTCATTCTCACTCGCTCTGGGGACACCTGCCATTCTGAAGGCAGTTGTCACAGTGCTGTCTGCTTGGGGGGGCGGGGCTTGTGGATGAAGTGCGTTGCCCTTTAAGACTCCTGCTGATGCTCATCCAATCAAACGCGCGTCCTTTCTAATGTCAGTTGAAGAAAACGGAGGACTAGCAGATGGATGTACACAACAGAACACTTCTCTTTGCTCTCTCTCTTTCTCTCTCTAGCTTGCAGAAAGGCCCTCAGGGCCCTTTGAACTCAGAGAGAGAAAGGGAGGGAGGGAGGGAGTGTGGGGAAGAGAAAGGCAGACGGGAGCGAGTACAAGAGGAGAGAGAGAGAGAGAGAGAGAGAGAGAAACCACAAACAGCTTCTCCCCAGCCCTTTGCGCTCTCCCTCTCTCTGCCTACTCTACCACTCCTATATACTTGTATTCTCTCTCTCTCTATCCTTTCTCACACCCTCTGTCTCTGCTTGATTATGGATAAAGCATCAGGCCTCAGCACTGCCTGGCTGCCCCAGGTGGAGTGTGTGAGTGTGTGAGTGTGTGTGTGTGTCTTGTTTACCTCACGCCTCAGTTCATGCCTCAGAAGTAGCGTAGTCACTGAACCGAGAGAGATTCAGTCATTGGCCAGTGGGACATGCGTACGCACTAGATGGTTCCGGTTGAGACCAGATGTCGGACCTCTCTCCAAGAGCCCGGTGTGAGAACGCCGCCCGTCCCAGCAGCTGCTGGGGTGTTGGCCGGGGGCCCGTTCGCTCCGTCTCCTCTCCGCACTGGAGGCCCGCGGCCCGCGTGCTCTTGGGCTCTTGGCGTGCTCGCGCTGCAGACTTCACGCGTGAGTCACGGCGAAAACATCGAGCCAGCGCTCAGAAATGTAAATGGGCTTCCGCTCTCGCCGCCATGGTGACGGAACGACAGAGCAGATTCGGGTTCCGCGTTTTTCTCTTCGTGTTTTCCTGTGTCTCTCCCTCCCGCTTCTGCACTTGTTCCCACCCTTACACACACACACTCTCTCACACACACACACACACTCTCTCACACACACACACACACACTCTCACGCCCGTGGTCTCCTCCACCAGCTGGTGCTCCGTCCTGCTGACCCCTCCGGTGCTCCCTGCTCCTCGTGCCGCCCGGGCAGATACTGGCGTGCCGGTGCTCGTCTGCCTGTGGTGGAATGACTGTGGACACTTCCCCCATGGGGCCCCCCACAGCCCTGGGCCCACAGGGTAACACCAGAACCCCTGTGAACACACCCCCCTCCCTACTGCCCATGTACATTTTGGTCTTAATGTTTAATTAAGTGATTTTATCTGCCTGTATGGTGGAGACTAGAGGTGTGCCAAAAAATCGATTCATATATCAAAAATCGATTCTCATTTACTACGATTCAGAATCGATTTTAAATGCCCTCAATTCTATTCTAAGTCGTGGTGAAGTCTCGCGTTACGTAATTACAAAATTACACGAGACTTTACGCAGCAGATTCTGGGATACACTCATGTGCAGAAAAGTTTCAATGGAGGAAAGAGATATTCAACCTGTCTCGTCTTCATTTAAGGCAAAAATATGGCTTCATTTTGGTTTTTACCGAATGCCAGGGAAGACCGAACTTGACACAATGTAGCTCATGTGCAAGGCTTGTGTCACGCGGTGAGCACGGGAACGTACACACCGTGTGAAATAATATAGAGAAGGGTGGACACGAGTGGAATAATATAGAGAAGGGTGGACCGGCTCGCAAGATCAAGACGTCTGATACTTGTCAAATGTATTAGCGAGACTGTGAGGGCACGGAGTAAATAGAAACAAAAAAACAATGCGGAAAATACAACGCGTGAAATAACAGTAACTAAAAAACAGCGCGGATAAATGCAACGTGAAAAATAAACCAAGGACGCCAACAGAAGTAACTGGCAAAAAACGCCGCAGCAAAATAAAACCCTTCCCAAAAATAAAGGCAAAACGGATAGGAAGAAATACAGGATTGGGAAAACTTGAGATGAGTCAGGAAGCGACGCATGAGATACTCGAATAAGTAAAGAGAAAGCATAACAGAGAGGTGGTGAGACACCATTAAACGAGAAGCAACCACAGAGAAAGCAGGGACCTGGCTGTGTACGGTTACGCCGGTGGAACTGCATCCGAGCCAGCCCTGAGAGCTCGCAAAATGAAGCTAAAGAATTTTGGTAACACAACAAAAACCATTTTATTTTACCAAAGCACATTATTTTTGTTAATTAAAAGTGAAAGACACTTAATTTTCTGTATTTGTCGTTCTGTCTTGCAAAGCAGACTGTAGTAGATCATGCAGATTTTATAGACTGAAGCAGAAATTTTTATAAATCAAATCGTTTTTTGAATCGAAAATCGATTTTGAATAGAATCGTGGCCCCCAAAATCGGAATAGAATCGAATCGTGAGATAGTAAACGATTCCCACCCCTAGTGGAGACCATCTCTTAAGCTTTAGATTTGTTGTTTTAAACAGGCAACAACTTGACTTGATGTCCATTGTCCATTGATACAGGTTCTGAAATGTCTTTCCATCTTTCCAACCTCAAGGTTAAATTTGGCAATCTGTTAACCTCTGACCTCTATGGGGGGAAAAAAAGGTATTTTGTTAGTTGAAGGACAACTGTGAGCCTCCAGTTATCAGCACTGTAAAGCCTGGTTTATACTCGACGCGCCGCGAGCGGCGCGAGGGTCCGCGCGGCGAAAATGACGTAATCGCTGTGGCTCCGCCCGTGCGCGAGGGCCTCGCGCGCTGTCGCGGCGCGAGGTCGTGCACCTCTAGAATTTTGTAACTTCGCGCGCGCGCCGCGCTTCAGCGCGATGGACAAAGTCATGTTTGCCGGGTTCATACGCCTATACAAGGTGGAATTAAAGCACTTGTACGTCACTTTAAAGGTCCATTTCAATATTTCCCAGCACGTTAAACTTAATTAATTTAAATATTTATACATATACTCGAAATGAATCGAAATAATTCGCTTTTTTATCACATTATTTAATGGTTGTTTATTTTCAAAACGCCCAATCTTAACGTCTTCACGTTCTCTCATGTTTCGTCCTGGAATTACAAGAGGCTCGTATTTGTTAACGTAATTTCAACATTTTAATGTACTTTAGCCTAAATTCCAGCACTTTTCAAACCTGAAACACAAAGCAACATTAAAATGCGTCAGGTAAATGTTCATTCCCTTTTTTTTGAGGGGTGTTTCTTTATACTACCACATATAGTTTCGGACAACATTTCAAAGTCATATTTATGTTTGATGCCTGGTGTATATATACGGTCTCTGGTCAGGTAAAATGTTCTTTCACCGGTTTTGCAGGGGTTTTTTATTCTCCACTGCCACCTATCGCCACCTATCGTTTCGGAGAACACTGCAGCGACGTTCGCGAAAGTATAAACGCCTACACCGCTCGCGCAGGGTCGCGCGAGGTGGGCGGGGGCCGCGCGCTACAGTCACTCGCGAAAGTATAAACCAGGCTTAAAGCCTGGTTTATACTCGACGCGCCGCGAGCGGCGCGAGGGTCCGCACGGCGAAAATGACGTAATCGCGGTGGCTCCGCCCGTGCGCGAGGGTCTCGCGCGCTGTCGCGGCGCGAGGTCGTGCACCTCTCGAATTTTGTAACTTCGCGCGCGCGCCGCGATTCAGCGCGATGGACAAAGTCATGTTTGCCGGGTTCATACACCTATACAAGGTGGAATTAAAGCACTTGTACGTCACTTTAAAGGTCCATTTCAATATTTCCCAGCACGTTAAACTTAATTAAGTTAAATATTTATACATATACTCAAAATGAATCGAAATAATTCGCATTTTAATCACATTATTTAATGGTTGTTTATTTTCAAAACGCCCAATCTTAACGTCTTCACGTTCTCTCATGTTTCGTCCTGGAATTACAAGAGGCTCGTATTTGTTAACGTAATTTCAACATTTTCAAGTACTTTAGCCTAAATTCCAGCACTTTTCAAACCTGAAACACAAAGCAACACAAAAAGCTTAAGCCTGGTTTATACTTTCGCGAGCGACCGTAGCGCGCGACTCCGCCCACCTCGCGCGACCCTGCGCGAGCGGTGTAGGCGTTTATACTTTCGCGAACGTCGCGAGCGTCGCTGCAGTGTTCTCCGAAACGATAGGTGGCGATAGGTGGCAGTGGAGAATAAAAAACCCCTGCAAAACCGGTGAAAGAAAATTTTTACCTGACCAGAGACCGTATATATACACCAGGCATCAAACATAAATATGGCTTTGCAATGTTGTCCGAAACGATATGTGGTAGTATAAAGAAACACCCCTCAAAAAAAGGGGAATGAACATTTACCTGACGCATTTTGATGTTGCTTTGTGTTTCAGGTTTGAAAAGTGCTGGAATTTAGGCTAAAATACATTAAAATGTTGAAATTACGTTAACAAATGCGAGCCTCTTGTAATTCCAGGATGAAACATGAGAGAACGTGAAGACGTTAAGATTGAGCGTTTTGAAAATAAACAACCATTAAATAATGTGATAAAAAGCGAATTATTTCGAGTACATGTATAAATATTTAACTTAATTAAGTTTAACGTGCTGGGAAATATTGAAATGGACCTTTAAAGTGACGTACAAGTGCTTTAATTCCACCTTGTTTAGGTGTATGAACCCGGCAAACATTTGTCCATCGCGCTGAAGCGCGGCGCGCGCGCGCGAAGTTACAAAATTCGAGAGGTGCACGACTATGGCGTCAAATCCAAGTCAATAATCGCGAGCGCGGAAAATCATTTCGCGCGAGGAAAAGTGCTTATTCGCGCGAGCAAAAATGCTCTCGCGCGCGCGGAGAGAGCTTCCTCGCGCGAGCAAAACTACTCTCGCGCGAGCAAACCTGCTCTCGCGCGAGCAAAACGACTTTCGCGCGAGCAAAACTACTCTCGCGCGCGAGGAGAGTGTTGCTTGCGCGAGGAAAATTTGTCACACCCTTTCTGCTTGCGATTAAGCTCCTGCTCGCGTACCAGATTGTTTGATTTTTGACAGTCGTGGGAGGGACCCAGACAGGATTGGCTTCTGGATGTGAATTGTGATTGGCTGTCAGTAGGGTCTGTTTCATGTTTATTTTTTCACGATATCAACGCATTTAGACAGTTGGAAGCTCCATGAACTATGGTAAAACAAATAACCAGCTAGCTAGCTAGATATTTATAAGTCCGACTAGTTAGCTAACTAACTATGGATACAATGCTAATGTCAGACTTATTTTAACATACACAAAGAAAAGTTTTGCTGCAAGGTATTGTTAGTTTTCACATTAACATCTAAGGATTTTTACCTCATAAACCAAGTGTCCACATATGTGGGCATTATGCAATAATGGCAATACGTTGAACGATGTACCATGTCATAGATTTTTAAGCCGTTCATATAAATAATAATAGTAAATTTGTACAAAATGTGTTGTTGCTGTAAATAGAAACAAATATAAAATTTTCCATTTTTATTGCCTAAAAAGCTAAATCTAAAAACATTTGTGTGTGCGTGTGTTTGATATATTGTCTTACTGTAAAATTCATCAATATACACATATGTACTTAGTAGTGAGTAGAATGGAAATCACGTTATTAAGGTATATATTGAACATATGTTAGGCCTAGTACACGTTGATCATTGTATGCCTTACATGCTTGTAGGCACTCTCTAGTAATAAAGTAGTAAATTGTGTGAAGGCACTCCTTGTGAGATGAAGGCAGACAGCCCTGAAGGTCTCTGGTTTGTAGATAAGCATGAGCTGCATCTGAATGGTGCATCTGACGTACCGTGGCAGGGAAGGAGTGATGGGGGTGATACCTCACCCCATCACCTCACCTCACGTGGGCCACCAATGAGACCTAACATGCTTAACTCGTGTCATGGAAGTATGATGTAATTATGTAGCAAATCATGTAGTTTGATACCTCACCCCATCACCTCACCTCATGTGGGCCACCAGTCAGACCTAACATGCTTAACTCATGTCATGGAAGTATGATGTAATCATGTAGCAAAATAGTATAAGAACTATGGTCTGTGAGTGGGGGCAGCTTTCTCTTACAGACACTCTTGAGTGTGTGTACTGGAGATCTCTGGATCGATCCATCTTTCTATTTTTCTGTCTTTTGTCTTTAATAAACTTTGTACTCTACTCTGATACCATACCCAACTGCTTTTGACTTTTCTTGGTCACCATTAAGGTTCAAATTTCAACGACAGTACATTATAGCACACATGTATATGTGTTGTTTTTCAACCAGGGCAGTGTAGATCATCAACATCACACTATACAGTTATTGAGGATATTCCAGTAGGCAGTGCGTCAGAGTCCACTTACAGTGACAGTGACATCAGCGAAGGAGAATATGAGCCAGATGTGAGACGAAGTGAAAAAAAGCGAAAAATAACAAAACGAGGAAGGGAACAAAGGAAATGAGGGAGGTTTAAATAATTAGCAAAGAAAACAGAATGTCAGAGGCAGGAATAGAATCTGGAGATACAAGGGTACTGATTCCCATTGAGTCCCACCTATGTTCATGGGGATTTTTGAGGTGAAAGCGCAGGGTGAGGTACCCATTGAGTTATTCTTCAATCTTTTTCGAGACTCACTAATAGATGAGACTGTTTTTGAGGGATTTCACCCAAGGAAATAGCTGTGGAATAATCTGAATATTTTGACATCACTGCCTATCTTTATTTATCCAATTCAAGCTAAATTGTAGCCTGAACGGCATTAAATTGCAATTAACTGTTGTCACGTCTACGCCCCCTCTCCTAGCTGTCACTCTAGGTTCCCTTGTGTCTGCGTTTACTTGCCTGTTTATCCTGCCCAGCTCGTTGTCTCTGTGATTTCCCATTGTTTGCCACGCCCCTGTTATCATTGTTCGCACCTGGTCTTTGTCTAGTCCTGTGTATAATAGTCCCGGTGTCTCCCATGTCTGTATCGGTCTTTTTGTTCATTCGTTCCGTATGCCCTTGTGGAGTTCGCTGTTTCTGTTCTGTCATCTTTGTGAGTACGTCCAGCCTAGTCTTTGTTCCCCTGCCTGGTTTTGTTCTTTGTTTTGCCATGTCTGTTCGTATTTCATGTCTGGACTGCCTGCCCGTTATGACCCATGCCCGTGACTTCGACTCTGCCTTTGGAATTTCCTTTAATAAATCTCGCTCTCCTCAGCGTTTGTGTTCGCCTCCCTGTTCTGCCCAGCGCAGATCGTTACAACTGTTCAAATGTTAAGAGCTGTTTGTTTCAAGATTATTTTAACAGAACAAAACTTACTTGTTTTAATGAAAAGAGGATAGATTCTCACAATTTGTTATATATTTGGGCAATTTTTATAGAAAATATTCACTCTGTTCTTGTATGGTGTCCACATATGTGGACAGTTGAATAACTTTATTTTAAAAATTTTTTATGTAAAATAATAAACCATTTGACTTTTTATGCAAGTCAGACTAATAAAAACAATTATTTAAATCTAGCCACAAGCGGAGATTGTAGGTTCACACACGTATAGGCCTAAGCAGCCAAAGAAAACCAATGTGTTTTGAGCAAATGTTTGACCTTTGATATGAATGTATGAAGTGTTTTTTTTTATCTCAGATGAGGCACTAAATCTACAAAAAATCAAAATGTGGCTAAATGTATTGGCAAAAAATTATTCAGATCATATAACTAAATCACATGCTGAGATTAGCTTTGTGTTTATGTGTTTGCAAGGTGTTTCATGTAAGCAATGCTTTTCAGTAGGTTCCAGTATTTGGCCAGTAGATGGAGCCAAAGTACTACCATACAGATATTACAGCGATGAAAAGAAATTTTAGTGAAATAAAATGTTCATTCCTGGTCAGGCAGTATACTTTTTGTTATAAGATGTAATTACAAAGTTATTTGGCTCATTGGTCTGAATCATACAAGATTCATTACTTCTCTGTATTCTGCATGACAGGATTGCAGCATTAGTTTTGATAATTTTAGAGGTTTTTGTGTACAGTAGCGTCCCCGACAGGTCAATTTGAATCAAACTTGGAGCACATCACAGGAACCTCAATCCATGACAGCATTTGAAATTAGGAGTTGATCACTGTGACAGAAATTATGTCATTCTTGATTAGGTCACGTCATTTAGATTATAAGAGATCATTATGAACGTTATGATTTAGTACATGTCGTTCTGATTAAGCAGAAGGACTACAATAATGAAGTAGTGTGTTTCAGTGTAATCATGTACTTATGTTTAGTTAATATTATGCATTTGTGCCATACTGTGACCCAGGTCAGGGAGAGTGCGAAGGGTAAGAGCACTCTGTTAACTGGTACTCACTAGTCTACTATACTTGGGTCATTTAGCTTTCTCTGTGTTCAACTGATACATCAGTTTCTTCCGCTAACTCTAGGGAAGTCCATATTAGGAGATACACATATGTGAGACAAAGTAGCCTGTTGGGCGCCTATGTTTTGGAACATGCTGTGCTTAAGATAACCTGTTTGCTAGAACTGCTGAATGGTGTTTAGGATTGTATATAAACAGGGGGACTGTCCCCTTGCTTTCAGTGTTGGTTTACATGGTTTGAGTTATAGCAACATAGGTCATATATGGCATGGCCTCAATGATATAATGAAAAAAATTACCAACCTGAAAATTAAAAAATCCAAAATTGTTTTGATAATTATTCACCTAGAGATTGCAACAACAAATACATTGTATATAGAAACAAATCTTTATTTTACCATCTATGGTTTCACAATATACTCTTGGTACAACAGTTATTTAACTCAAATGGCTCTCTACTGACAAATCAAGAATTTAGTAAATATTTAGTAACTAAGATTTAGTAATTAAATTCAGTGTTGCAATTCCTTTTGCTGAATTAGTTATAAAATGCTATATATGCTGGAGTGAGTATGCTATTTAAAAGTACACCAGGACATGATCCAACATTATTACCCATCGACCCAACCAATCTTGAAATAGGGAAAATATGTTTCTCTACATCACACAATAGTAATCATTATATATGCTCACTGTTTCAGAAAGATGGTGTATCTAATCCATATGTATCTATTGGAACACCATCTTTAACAACCTCAACTGGAAAGAGATCTGGACCTTGCCAGCAAAATATATATCATACATAAAGTGAAAGAAGTATATTTTAAAATAATTTACAGTTTATCCATCAAAAACATTTTTAACAATGGTTTATAAAGGACATGGAAGCGAATTGCACTTTCTGCAGAATTTGCAGATATCGCGAAAAAATATACATGAAACGGACCCTACTGACAGCCAATCACAATTCACATCCAGAAGCCAATCCTGTCTGGGTCCCTCCCACGACTGTCAAAAATCAAACGATCTGCTCCGCGAGCAGGAGCTTAATCGCAAGCAGAAAGGGTGTGACAAATTTTCCTCGCGCAAGCAACTCTCTCCTCGCGCGCGAGAGTAGTTTTGCTCGCGCGAAAGTCGTTTTGCTCGCGCGAGAGTAGGTTTGCTCGCGCGAGGAAGCTCTCTCCGCGCGCGCGAGAGCATTTTTGCTCGCGCGAATAAGCACTTTTCCTCGCGCGAAATGATTTTCCGCGCTCGCGATTATTGAATTGGATTTGACGCCATACACGACCTCGCGCCGCGACAGCGCGCGAGGCCCTCGCGCACGGGCGGAGCCACCGCGATTACGTCATTTTCGCCGCGCGGACCCTCGCGCCCCTCGCGGCGCGTCGAGTACCAGCCTACACCGCTCGCGCAGGGTCGCGCAGGGTCGCGCGAGGTGGGCGGAGCCGCGCGCTACAGTCACTCGCGAAAGTATAAACCAGGCTTAAGACATTTCTTGTTAGCAGTGCTGGTATCGGCATCATATTGCATCAACATGCAACTACTGAATTCAGAAATTGTGCATTTTGTGTGTGCACTGTGTAGAGACTTGCTTTATCTCTTAAAATAGCCTCTGTATTTTTTGGGGCATTGATTTCTGTAGGTGGTGAATGCGTATCCTAACAGGCTTCAGAGGTGTGTGTGTGTGTGTGTGTGTGTGTGTGTGTGTGTGTGTGTGTGTGTGTGTGTGTGTGTGTCCTTCCTTCCACTCTGGGTTTTCCTGTCTGACACATGACAGTTTATTGGTGTGATATACGAGTCTCCCCCTGGTAAGCAGATCCTGAGTGCACGGCTGAGGCTGTTTTCAGTTTGCCTGTCTGTGGGTTTTTTCCGTCTCCATCTGGGCCGTCCTGAAGCGTTTGTGGGTTCAGATGGGCCCCCGGGCCCTGCAGTGTCCTCCTGGTGCCGTCTCTTCTACTGTGGACATGGAGCTTGGATTCAGCACCGTTGATTCAAAGGCCATTTAGAGGGCTTTTTACAGAACTTCCATGTTCACTGGTGCCACAATATATGTGGTGTAACTCACCTACCTTACCTTACTCACATACACGTACTCACCTACCTTACCTTACTCACATACACGTACTCACCTACCTTACCTTACTCACATACACGTACTCACCTACCTTACCTTACTCACATACACGTACTCACCTACCTTACCTTACTCACATACACGTACTCACCTACCTTACCTTACTCACATACACGTACTCACCTACCTTACCTTACTCATACACGTACTCACCTACCTTACCTTACTCATACACGTACTCACCTACCTTACCTTACTCATACACGTACTCACCTACCTTACTCACATACACGTACTCACCTACCTTACTCACATACACGTACTCACCTACCTTACTCACATACACGTACTCACCTACCTTACTCACATACACGTACTCACCTACCTTACTCACATACACGTACTCACCTACCTTACTCACATACACGTACTCACCTACCTTACTCACATACACGTACTCACCTACCTTACTCACATACACGTACTCACCTACCTTACTCACATACACGTACTCACCTACCTTACTCACATGCACGTACTCACCTACCTTACTCACATGCACGTACTCACCTACACGTACTGAGGTGGTGTGTGGTGTGAGGTGGTGTGAGGTTGGTGAGGTGGTGTGTGGTGAGGTGAGGTGGTGTGTGGTTGGTGAGGTGGTGTGTGGTGAGGTGGTGGTGGTGTGAGGTGGTGTGAGGTGAGGTGGTGTGTGGTGACGTGGTGGTGTGAGGTGAGGTGGTGTGTGGTGAGGTGGTGGTGGTGTGAGGTGAGGTGGTGTGTGGTGAGGTGGTGGTGGTGTGAGGTGGTGTGGTGAGGTGGTGGTGTGAGGTGGTGTGTGGTGAGGTGAGGTGATGTGTGGTTGGTGAGGTGGTGTGTGGTGAGGTGGTGGTGGTGTGAGGTGAGGTGAGGTGGTGTGTGGTGTGGTGGTGTGAGGTGAGGTGGTGTGTGGTGAGGTGGTGGTGGTGTGAGGTGAGGTGGTGTGGTGTGTGGTGAGGTGGTGGTGGTGTGAGGTGAGGTGGTGTGGTGTGTGGTGAGGTGGTGTGGTGTGTGGTGTGGTGTGTGGTGTGGTGAGGTGGTGTGAGGTGGTGGTGGTGTGAGGTGGTGGTGGTGTGTGAGGTGGTGGTGTGTGAGGTGGTGTGGTGTGTGAGGTGGTGTGGTGTGTGAGGTGGTGTGGTGTGTGAGGTGGTGTGGTGTGTGAGGTGGTGTGAGGTGGTGTGAGGTGAGGTGGTGTGAGGTTGGTGAGGTGGTGTGTGGTGAGGTGGTGTGGTGAGGTGGTGTGAGGGAGTGTTGAACCGCAAGTCCTCCAACGTGTCGACCCAGCTCCTTCTAGGCAGGAGTTGAAGCGTGTGTACTGAAATAGGATTCCCCAACGCGGTAAATGAATTACCTCCAGGTCCTGCCAGCCACATCTAGCCCTGCTTCTCTGTGAAGGCCTATAATTGGATCGTGATAAATGGAGATTTAACAATGGAACAAGTGCCACGTGGTTGAATGGCGATGTCGTCAGAGGCAGGAGAATCTTCAGTGCCAGGTGTGGGAGCTTAGAGAGTTTGAAACCCTCGAGGGTTGAACCGAAGACCTTCGTCCCAGTAAAATCAATGTAATGATGTTGTTGGCTTCACATTTATAGCCGGTACACCACATGGCTATACGATATATTGTCTTTCTTTTATTAATATTGGCCTTTGCCAAATACTGGTACCTGAGCGTAGCGGGATTTAAATGGGCTCTGTCAGGATTGGTGTGCAGGGAGCATCCTGATTAAACTCAGCATCATGGTGTGTGTTTTGATGACTGGAGGCGGTTGCGTAGTTAAACGTGCAGTTTTGTTTTATGAATAAAGGCTGTGCACGTGTGTTCCAGCTGGACAGTGTAATGGCTGTGTGATGGTTTGACCATGTTGTAATGGCTGTGTGACGGTTTGACCGTGTTGTAACGGCTGTGTGACGGTTTGACCGTGTTGTAACGGCTGTGTGACGGTTTGACCGTGTTGTAACGGCTGTGTGACGGTTTGACCGTGTTGTAACGGCTGTGTGACTGTTTGACCGTGTTGTAATGGCTGTGTGACTGTTTGACCGTGTTGTAATGGCTGTGTGACGGTTTGACCGTGTTGTAATGGCTGTGTGACGGTTTGACCGTGTTGTAATGGCTGTGTGACGGTTTGACCGTGTTGTAATGGCTGTGTGACGGTTTGACCGTGTTGTAACGGCTGTGTGACGGTTTGACTGTGTTGTAACGGCTGTGTGACGGTTTGACCGTGTTGTAACGGCCAATCGACTTTTTGCCCTCATTTATATAAAATAATTGACAGACAGGTAGGGATTCCTGTAGAGAGGATTCCTGATTGGTGAATATAGCCAGTTAGTGTAAAAAATGTTAGTTACTGATTACAGGGCCTTGGAAAGACGTACCTTTCTTTCCTCAGAGCAGCTATCTTAGAAATAGCTGTCAGGATGTAAGAACAGTTAATTTCATTTTTTTTGTGTGTATGGGGGGGTTATTATTTTTAACAGCTTGTTGTTTAAATAAATTCCATATAACAGCACATTTCTTCCATCTTGTGCCTTTGGCGTCTCCAAACAGTCTCTCCGTCATGACTGGAGCGGTAGCGTAGCATCACGTCGTTTGTGGAACAGCGAGGGCTGAGGTCAGGGGTCGGGGCTGGGGTCAGTGCTGAGGGCTTCACGTGCGTTCTGCCTGCTCGGTGAGGCATGGCTAACGACACGTGTGTGGCCACCTGGCCGCCCTCACGCTACCCCGCTGGAGAGCAGTGTGTGTGCGGCGTGACAGCCTGCTCCATTAGAGAGAGAGACGACCCGCCCGTCACCAGCTCATCGCCCTGTACAACACCCTGCTTGCATTTTGCTGATGGTCGCAGTGGAAAGATCTCTGGTAAACGGTACCAGGAAATTCGGTCTTAAAAAGGAAAGAGGGAAAGAAAATCAGATATACATTTTTAAGCATCTTAACCTCCAGCTTAAAAACTGGTATTGGCTTTGCTGCTGCTTCATGAAAAGCCACGTTTCCCCCACGTTTCCCCCCCACGTTTCCCCCACGTTTCCCTCACGTTTCCCTTTGTGTTCATAAATGTATGTACGGTAATGATAACCTTGGTCTTCTATGTTAATGTGTCTGGGAGTAAGATGAAGAGAACAGGTGTACATTAATAGTTCTAGGGAAACAAGAAGCATGAAAGGGCTTTTTTTGAAAGGACAACCTGGATATTTTTATTTTCACAGCATTATTCAGTTTTAATGGCTTGACTAACAGCTTCTCTCTCTCTCTCTCTCTCTGTCCCCCCCCCCCCCCCCCCCCCCAGATTGGATGTCAGGTTGAAGTCCTGCTTGAAGGCCCATTGGCCTCCAGACAACAGTTGGCCAGAAAGCATGCCATAGACTCCATAATGGGCTTCTGAGCAGAAGAATGGCCCTGACCAGAAGAACGCTCCGCAGGGAAACGCCAGTCCGCCGCGCGCCTAGCTGTCACCCCAGCAAAGGCCGCTGTGTTCCTTCACTTCCCGGCACCCCCTCTTCTCCCTTGGCCACTTCTTAGTACTCTTGTGCAACCGGGAGAAAAATAGCACCATGTGTCGACCGTATGCCCTTGAAGATGAAGTTTCCTTTGGTTTGAAAGCCCGGGGAGTCTGAAGACGTAGATTGGTTGGTTTTTATTTTTTAATTTGTGTAAGCTGCTTTAAAGAGCAAGGGATGTTTAGTTTGCGGTTGACACGCGCGTACCCAGTCCAGACGACCCCACGCCATGGCTGCTGAATCCCCCCAGCGACTCCCTGTGCCGGTGCGGTGTGGTGGAGAGTGACCCCGGGACCATGCAGCGAGGCGGAGGCGTGGCGGGCAACGGCAGCCAGCCGTGGGTGCTCCGTCGCGTCCGGCTCACGTGGCTCAGCTTCATGCTCTTCTTCATCTTGGTCTTCTTCCCGCTCATCGCCCACTACTACCTCACCACCATCGACGAGGCGGGCGGCCCGGACAAGCGCATCTTCGGGCCGCGGCCCGGCGGCGAGCTGTGCGAGGCCAAGCACGTGCAGGACCTGTGCCGCATCCGGGAGTCGGTGAGCGAGGAGCTGCTCCAGCTGGAGGCCAAGCGCCAGGAGCTGAACGGCGAGATCGCGCGGCTCAACCTGCGCATAGAGGCCTGCAAGCGCAGCATCGACAGCGCCAAGCAGGACCTGCTGCAGCTGAAGAACGTCATCAGCCAGACGGAGCACTCCTACAAGGAGCTCATGGCTCAGAACCAGCCAAAGTTGTCTTTGCCGATCAGACTGTTGCCTGACAAAGACGACCCAGGGCTGCCCCCTCCCAGGTCCGCGCAAGCCTGTCGACTGCACACCTGTTTTGATTATGCCAGGTGTCCACTGACGTCTGGGTTCCCGGTCTATGTGTATGACACGGGGTCATATCCATGGGGTGAGAATATTGATCCGCTGGTCAAACAGGGCTTTGCGTCATCTGTAAAGAGCAGTGTTTATGTTACCGATAACCCAAATATCGCTTGCCTTTATGTGATGCTTGTTGGTGAGATACAGGATCCTCCATCATCTTCTCCTTCTCCAGTAGACCTAGAAAGGCAGCTGAAGGCATTGCCGTACTGGAGGTCTGATGGCCACAATCACTTACTGGTGCACCTGTCCAGAAAGTCAATGACTCAGAACTTTCTGTACAATGTGAGCACAGGCCGGGCCGCTATAGCACAGTCCACGTTCCTGGACCGACAGTTCAGAGACGGTTTTGACCTGGTTGTGTCCCCTATGGTCCATGCTCTGTCCGAACCCAACTTTCTGGAGGTGCCTCCGCAAGTCCCTGTGAAGAGAAAGTATCTCTTCACCTTCCAGGGCGAGAAGGTGGAGTCCCTGAGGAGCAGCTTACTGGAGGTGCCACCACAGTCTTTCGAGGAGGAAATCGAGGGAGATCCACCAGCCGACTATGACGATCGCATTATCGGCACCCTTAAAGCTGTCCAGGACAGCCACCTGGACCAGGTACTTGTTGAGTTCACCTGCAAGAACCAGCCGAGGCCCAGCCTTCCAACTGAGTGGGCCCTGTGTGGGGAGCGTGAAGATCGTCTGGAGGTACTGAAAGCGTCCACGTTTGCCTTGGTGATTGCTCCAGGTAACGGTCACCTCGTGGCCTCTGCAGGCTGCAACATGCGCCTGTTTGAAGCTCTGGAGGTTGGCGCCATCCCCGTGGTGCTGGGCGATCATTCAAAGTTGCCGTATCACCTGCTTATACGGTGGAGCGAAGCAGTCATCATGGTTCCCAAGCCTCGCATTACGGAGTTACACTTTCTCTTGAGGAGCCTCTCCGACAACGATTTGCTGGCCATGCGACGGCAGGGTCGATTCCTTTGGGAAACGTACTTCGCTACTTCGGAGAGTATTTTCAACACCATTCTGGCTAGTGTCCGAACCAGCATTCAAATACCAGCTGCACCCATAAAAGAGGAACCCGCCCAGGAGATTCCCCACAAAGCAGGGAAAATGGCAGGAACAGATGCCAACATGGCTGACAATGGTGATCTAGACCTTGGGCCAGTAGAGACTGAACCCCCTTATGCTTCGCCCAGGTTTTTGCGTAATTTTACCTATACGGTGTCGGACGTCTACCAAACCTGGAATCGTGCACCTGGACCTTTCCATCTGTTCCCCCACACTCCTTTGGACCCCGTGCTTCCTTCAGAGGCTAAATTCCTGGGCTCAGGTACTGGCTTCCGTCCCATCGGAGGAGGCTCTGGAGGTTCTGGGAAAGAGTTTCAGGCAGCGCTCGGAGGAAACGTCCCGCGAGAGCAGTTCACCGTGGTGATGCTGACATACGAGCGGGAGGAAGTGCTGATGAATTCACTGGAGAGGCTGAACGGCCTTCCCTATCTCAACAAGGTGGTGGTGGTCTGGAACTCCCCAAAACCACCTTCAGACGACCTTCTGTGGCCAGACATCGGGCTTCCCATTGTGGTGAGTTTGTTTGATCTACACATATGTATATTTAAAGAAGATGAAAAAGGAAGTTTCAGACAAGAGGTACTTCATCAGCTGTGCACCACCCCCCCACCCCCGTCCCACAAATCTTAAGCAGATTCCAAGGAGTAACTGCAGTGTGTATCCATAAATATGTAGAGTTGGTTATTAAATATAGTATAAGCACTTTGCTTGCAGAGTTGATGAAGGATCTCTGTCTGAAACATCCTATTTTTGTGCACACTGACATTTTTCTGCAGGAACAGTACACTGCAGAGTGTGTGTGTGTGTGTGTGTGTGTGTGTGTGTGTGTGTGTGTGTGTGTGTGTGTGTGTGTGTGTGTGTGTGTGACAAAATATTACTATATATAAAGGACTGACTGCTGTTTTTTGAAGGCTGACTACACAGTAATATTCAGCAGTGCTGAGATACATTAAACTGATGTACACTGCACCATCGTGGTCCACCCAGATGGTTTGCTTTGATATGGTTTAACCTACCAGTCTCGTTAATGGAAACAAGTAACTTACTGTAGGCTAGCTAGTGCATTATATCTCAGAGTAAACTTTATAGTCAGCAAACCCTTTGTTGTCAGAGTTTAACTGCAAGCTGACTTAAGCATTATTCATACAAGAAAGGAAAGAACCAGACAGCCGTCTACCTCCCTCTCAGCCATACACGAAACACCCCACCCCTCACCCCACACACTTCATATATTAAAATACAGGGAGAGAGGGGAGAGAGAATAATATCAGCATTAAATATGAAATACACTGTTAAAAGTGATAAAAATTCTAAGTGCTGACCAACATGTTTTGTGGCCTTAAAAATATGCCCATCGCTGTATTTTTCTGGGGGCAGAAAAGGTGTGGAAATACCAGTGCCATGTGCAATCGGCCTCCAGGAGATTGTGTTTACTTTTCAGTTCTTTTTTTTGTTTTTTTTTTTAAACATAATGTTCAGCCAGGCGTCTACTGCTGATATTACAGGAAAGAGATAAGCACAGAAACTCAAACAGAACTCTAAGCCACACCAGATTTCTTGGCCTCTGATTCGGCTTAAACCTTTCTGGAACCTTCTTCGCTTGTCTCGTTCGATTTGCTTTATTTGCTGTGAGTATAGGTGGGAAATGGTAACACCATTTAGCCTTCAATTATATTCTTATAGTCCCAAAGTAGCTGTAAAATGTAAAGCTCGTTATTTTATTAATTAAAGTCTTGTGTATACATGTCCCAGATTTAATTGTTTTCTGAAGTAATTGTCAGTAACCCGAGGCTGTTACATGAGTGTGAGATTAAGTCTTCTCATTATAGCTTGTCCCAGGTCACTGGGCCAGTTAATGGTCTGCTGCTTTGACCCGGTCGGCCGCATCTACGTCCACAGGTGGTGCGGACGGAGAAGAACAGCTTGAACAATCGCTTCCTTCCCTGGGACGCTGTGGAGACTGAAGCCGTTTTATCCATCGATGACGATGCTCACCTTCGGCATGACGAAATCATGTTTGGGTTCAGGTGAAATTGAGCATTCAGTCTGCGTGTGTGAATCTCCCTTTAGAGGTCTTTCAAAATAATCAGCGAGAATGATTCATGCTAATGTCACGTGAAGGGAATGGGGTGTGTTGATGCTGAGCATGTCGGGAGTTCTCGCAGCATCCAGTATGATATCGATGCTGGCATCTGTGCGGGGTTTTTCCTCCCCTTTCTGGTCTTCCACTCTGGCCTCTGATTTACAAGGACAGGGAGTGTAAGGAAAAGGCCTGCTGTCACTAGAGGGTAGCAGACGTTTCCAGGCGAAGAAAGTGCGTTTGGCTTCAAAAAACTGGAATTAACCCCTAACTTCTGTGCCTGGATGGAAGAGGTTACATTAAAACAGCGATGTACAGTGCTTCTTTTCAAGGTTCATGTTCTTCATATTCTGCGTTTCACAAGATGTGATGAAGATTATTGTGGAAGGGTTTGCCATTTAAGGAGGAATTTAGAAGTGTAGTCTGTCCGTTATGTAAAATGCCCAATGCTGAATCTGTCCCTCCCTGCCCGTCAACACCGATGATGTCTTCACCTACACTTCATCTCAACAGGGTTCAGCAGGATATTCAGCTAAACTCGAGGGATCATCAAGAGGGAGTTTGGGTGGGGTGTTTTTTTATTCTTTATAGAGAGAGCATGTTGTGGGGGGAGTAGCACCAGGAGTAGCACCAGGCTATGTGGGTTTGAAGGGCTTTCTGTACGTCCACCAAGCTCCTGGCCCAGCAGAGGTGTGACTCACCTGTCCAGGCAGGTTGAGGACAGAAGTTCCTCCACTGTTCTCATGCTCCTGGAGTCCTGAGTCCAGAAGTGCATGAAGGTCACCAGCACAGATTCTCCTGGAGGCCTGAGTCCAGGAGTGCGTGAAGGTCAAAATCACTTTGCTCTGGTTATCTTTTAATAGCTTTAATGCCCGTCGCCTCGACTAACTCCTGCCATAACTGGCGTTGCACGTTTGTGAAGTCTTCTGGAGACGAGGAAGGTGTGGTGGTGGGAGAGTATTGGGGGCAGGTATCGGCCCTGCTCTCGTGAGGCTACCTGTGTTAGCCACAGGATGCGGGCGAATGCTGGAAACCCTTTTCAGAAAGCCACGTGCCACATAACATTAAGTTGCAGTGTGAATTTTCAGACCGTACATCGAAATCGCGAACTGAGAGGGACAGCTATAGTATCCAGTAGCCTTTAAGTGGTGTTTTTGTGGACTGAAGGATGCATTTATAATGTAGCTGTGGTTTTATGGAATGTGTTTTGGATTATTTAAATTCTAGAATCAACTTGAGCTTTTTGTTCCGCTCTAACCCTCCCTCCCTCTCTCCCTCCCTCCCTCATCTCTTCGTTTCTCTCTCCATGTCTTCATGCCTCCTAGAGTTTGGCGAGAAGCCAGGGACCGGATTGTCGGTTTCCCGGGGCGATTTCATGCCTGGGATGTCAACCATCAGTCTTGGCTCTACAACTCCAACTACTCCTGCGAGCTCTCCATGGTGCTGACCGGGGCCGCCTTCTTCCACAAGGTAAAGCCCTCCGGTGATGTTGGTTATACAGAAGCATGAGATGAAATAAGTACGATGCTCCATATTGCGATTGCGATTTGCTGGGCGTCACTAGTACAAAGTACGAGAAGTAGTACGTAGTCACGTGAGTTGGTTAAAGATTGACCTTCTTTTCCGTTTTAAATCTGTTGTATTGTGTGGACACCATGAACCGATCATGGGATGAAGGCTGGTGAAGATACTTTAAGATGCCTCAAAAATACTTTACTGGAGCAGATTTGTTTGGATTCCATGATGACGGAATTGCAAAGACGGTTAACAGTTAACAAATGACTTATTTTAATGTCCTGCTTCAACAGTATATGTAAATTAAGCTTTTTTTTTTTGACGTGATTCATTCTTTCATGCACAATTTAGCACTGATGCACGGTTTACCGCTGTCGTCAGTCATCCGAATTTGTGAAATCAGCGTACGAAATGACATTGAGAACCATCTCTCAATCATCTCTCAAAAAAAAAAAAACCTTGAAATGTGCCGTACAGCTATCGGCTCATAACAAATGTTTCACGCTGCCGTGTGGAGGATCTCCTGTAGTGGGACGAGAGCAGCTCTGTTGGAGCGGACGCAGGAGATGAAGTAGGAGATGAAGTGTGCTCTCCCAGGAGTCTGCTGCAGGAAGAACACGCAGGCTTTAATTAAGTAGTACTGCAGGAAAAGTGGCCATGCGTTACGTGCCCGCCAATTATGGGCTGGGCTGTTCATACCTTACCTGGTAGAGCAGGTAGTGTGCGCTGCTAACACCAGGGCCATGGGTTCGATTCCCAGGGAGCACAGGTTCGCTCAGCCTGATGAATATTCAAGTCGATCTGGATAAGAGCTTGTGTCAACCATGAGTGCAGTGATGTGTTGGAAATAGCACCATTTACTGTGTGTTCTGTTCAGAGCGTCCGCATTACAGTATTTCACTCGATAGCTTGTATTGATAAAGTGGGACATGGCTGAAGCTATAGAGCTAGTTATTATTATAGTCACGAAATGGCACATTTGTGAAACAAATGTCTCACTTCCGTGTGTTGAGATTGTATCGATCGGCTACTTACTCTTGATGTTCTAGACGCATTGAAAGGTCACAGCGCTAGATTGCCGACGCACGCTGGGTGTTGTCTGTATCCTGTCGTCTCCCTAATGTACCCTGTGTAGTGTGCTATGTGGGGATTAGTGAAGGAGTGAAGTTGTCCAGCATTTCAGACACAGCCCGGGGGGGTTTCACAGGCCGAATTCTCAGCGCCACTAAATAACTGGACAGACCGAAACGTGACGCAAATATGAAGAAATCATTTTATTGTTTGATGGAGTTCACAATGTCAAATGGTTGAGGATGTTTTTAGAAAGATCACCATTGTGCTATATTTTTTATGTTTTATATGAATTATTTGTGAGGTACATTAATGAAGGACTTCAGCCTGTAGAAAGCATATGTAATTTATAAATATTAATGGAGAGCGTTTTGTTAATGTGTTCTAAATTTAAAAAAATCTGTATTTGACATCCTAATCTGTGTTTTAATACAAATGACACAAAAGTTAAAAAAAACATACAACCACAGCAGTAGCGATGCACCCAATGACCTATAGGAGAAGTCAATCGCTTGAATGTTCTCACGAGGTTGGAATGTCCTTGCGAGGTTGAAATGTTCTCACGAGGTTGCTCTGTGCTTGCCGGGGCAGTACTACGCCTACCTGTACTCCTACGTGATGCCCCAGGCCATCCGGGACATGGTGGACGAGTACATCAACTGTGAAGACATCGCCATGAACTTCCTGGTGTCGCACGTCACCCGCAAACCCCCCATCAAGGTCAGTGCAGCACAGAATCAAACCATCATCGCTCTCATTTCACACCTTTAAATGTTTGGCAGGTTATAAACCTGAATCTAAATTGAGCTTCAAACAATAGGTGAGACAAACCTTTCATATACCGTACTGACCTTTCCTCATGAAAAAAGACTACGGTCAGTATAATGTGGGTAAGAAATGAGTGGTAGATAGATAAATGCGTGTCTCAGCTAGATCATGACTATTTAGAGGAGTATGAATAATTGTCAGATTACTCCCATCATGCTTCAGGCAGAGGCTGAAGCTGTGATGTTATATTCACATTATGATGTCATAATGTGATCTGCTGCATGCTTCTGTTTGCTCACAATTCAATTGAGGATTTGTGCTGGTCTTTGTTTATGAACATTATATCTACGTTTTTAGCCACTTCAGATGCTGTTGAATTAAACTTTACGCATATTCTCTGAACTGAACTGAGATCAGTCGTAAAGACTGCTGGATGTGGGGAAGTGACAGTGAGGCTTTGATGTTGCAGGTTCGGTTTTCTGACGTATGGGCACAGACACTGAATATAATGAAGTGTTATACACTGTGATCTTGGTTGTCAGCAGAAGTGATTGGTGAGGAGTACATCCCTGCCTTGAAACTCGTTAGATCTGTTCTTGGCTTGCTTCCCCAGTCCCGCCCCTGAGCTCACACCCTTGTCTGCAGCAGTTTGGCAGTAGGTTAGACGCACCAATCACGTCCACACTTATCGTCCTGGCAAACGAGGCCAGGCACCCGAGCGGGGAAACCTGTCCGCTCGGACCGATCGGACCCGTGATGCAATGGCAGGGAAATAGAAATGTCCGCCCCGCCCACACCTGACCTTGACTCCTCGCTCTCTCCGCTCAGGTGACGTCTCGCTGGACGTTCCGCTGCCCCGGCTGCCCCCAGGCCCTGTCGCACGATGACTCGCACTTCCACGAGCGCCACAAGTGCATCAACTTCTTTGTGAAGGTGTACGGCTACATGCCTCTGCTCTACACGCAGTTCCGCGTCGACTCCGTGCTCTTCAAGACCCGGCTGCCCCACGACAAGACCAAGTGCTTCAAGTTCATATAGCGCTGTCGGGGGACCACGACCTGGCTGTGGGCGGGGTCATATTCAGACTGTGGGCGGAGTCACAGCCAAGCCAGGGATGGCGGGACCCTTTTTGATGGGCCAGAGGTCTTACCTGAAAACTGACAGGCTGCAAACTATGGAAGAACTATTAAAGAAACATTTTATTTTCAGTTTAGGGGTTGTGTGTGTGTGTGTGTGTGTGTGTGTGTGTGTGTGTGTGTGTGTGTGTGTGTGTGTGTTGTATGACCCATCCGCAACCACTACTGGTTCCATTTGCACCACTCTAGTCCATCTCTGAGAAGTGTGGGAGAAATGCACACGCTTTCAAGGACACTATGATGGACGTCAAACTGACCGTTGAACTTGGGAACTGACAGACCGGCGTGTCACGTCCCTGGGGGGGTTTTGGACAGACTCCAGGCAGACAGCCGTCCTCTGGGGACATGTCAGAGGACTGTGGGACAACAGGGACCCATTGTTGCACACTTTATTATTTTTAACTCATTTTTGCATTTATTTTTTATGTATATGAATGTACATACATACATCTTGTATATGAAAAGCACTGATGTTCACAGACGTTTTATTTGCGTGCATTTGTGCACGTATTTTGGGTTTCTGGGTGGATGCTTGCGTGGGAGAACACGAGGGAGAATGTCGGGAGGTATTAGGGACTGTTGTGATTGAGATTTAACGTTACTAAACCTCCAAGAATAAACCGACTCTACAGGACGTGAAGAATGCTGTGAATGCACAGACGTTTTCATCAAGGTACGTGAGCACAACTCTACAGGGAGGGAGTGCTAATCACTTAACACCTCTCTGTTGTAGTCCTGGTCATCGGACCGGCAGGCCCACTCCTGCAGGCTCGACAGGGAGTTGGATCAGCGCTTAGACAGCACATAGAAGTGTTGCAAAGTGCATCTAAGAACATTCTTGCATCAGTGATCAGTGATGTGTTCAGATTAAAGGAATATGGATGTAACGTGTTCGTAACGCATCACAGGAGTACTTCAGTCTTTAATATATGGTTTGGGACGGGGGGGTTGCTTGAGTGTTTGAGGTTAGTTAGAGAAGGGCTTTATGGGTAGGCGTTTTGAGACACATTAACAATAAAGTAATAACAATAAAGCCTGTAAATGAAACAGATTTAAGGCAGCACAGATACTCATGGTCTTTAATCTTTCCAATCAAAAACATGTCACCTGTCTTTTTTTCTTTTCTTCTTCGGTCACAAAGCTTTTATGTTGCAGTGAAGGTATTTGATGTCTGATTATTAGCACAATTTGTAGAACCATACTATAAGAAATGTTCTAACGCTCAGTAGAAGCATTCAGGCACAACGTGGACTCTCCCGTTTGAAGCGGTACACGCCCCCACCCCCACCCGTCTCCTCTGGAGGGGTCACAGCCGTGTCCTCGGACGTCAACAGCTCCACGTCAAACACAGCAGCTCTGCTTTACAGTGTGTCTTTGGTTTCCACCAAAGGTTTTTGGTTTTTGGTTTTACAAACGGGATTTTTTTGTTGTTGTAATATAAACGTTAATGTGTCTTGTTTTCCGTTGGACGAGCCAGATCATAGATAACGGATAATGGATGCCTTTTATGGAAACGTTTTATATGCTTAATGACTGTATATATAAATTTGTTGATGTTGCCTTCAGACCCGCCCCCCCCTTCGCCCCCGCCTCATTGTTGCCATGGAGTTTAGGCTTGGGGGAGTGGCACAGACCGAGAAGCACAGCACTCTCCGACTGAAAGACCGCCTTCAGTGTCCTCCTCCTCAACACTAATAAACCAACCCGTGCCATTCTCACTGTCCCGCTCTGCTTTGTGGAAACCTTTTAGCTTAGTTGCCGTTTTCTTGTTGACACCCGGTGGTGTAGCAGGCTGGTGTAGTGATGGTTCTGGCCGCCTCGGTGAGTTCCTGTCTTAGAGGGTGGAGCGTGTCCCCCACACGACTGATCTAGTGGTTGGAGCTCAGCCGTCGGCGTCCCGCTGGCCGTCAAACGAATGATGCCCCGCCCACCCTGTGGCTTATCGCTCTGATCCTATAGCTGATGGCCCTTAAGATTAAAGGACCCGTGTGGTTGTTTGTTTGTTTGTTCGGGGGCCTGCTAAGACCTCACAAGCCGACACGCCAGCTTGGCGGGGAACGTGCGTGTATGATTACACCAGGAACACGCTGAGAACAAACTCCACCTACTGAGAGTTGCTTTCTCAATACCAGTCAGCAACAGCCAGACATGCAAAGCGAGTGACTGTGAGAGAGGGGAGGGACAGAAAAGGCTCCGATTACAGGCCACTAACTCGGTGTAGTGTAACTCCTCACCTGTGTTCGGTCCTATCCAACAAGCTCTCCTTGCCAAACTATAACCCCCCCCCCCCCCCCAATGTGGAGTGTGGAGACAGTGTGAAGCTAGAGGGGACGGGTGTCTGAAGTCAGGGCTGAGATTGGGAGAGGGGGGGGGGGTGGTCCCCGTAGTCCCTCCAGACCCTCCAGACCCTGGTGGTGAGCAGCTGGTCTGGAGCTCCACCACCACCCTGGTGTTCCTGCAGCTGGACTAGTAATGTCAGCGTACAGGTGCGGCAGGAGGAACTGGGCCGCTGGGTTCAGCGTGGGTTCCCCTCACTACAGGATCCTTTGGGCTTTCTTTGAAACGTCTGTGGTATGTTGCGGAAGTAATCTGGAGGTAAGATCATCCCCAGAGATGGATATCTCAGAAGAGAAGTGGGTTTGGTCATGCAACAGCATAAGACAATAAAACAGGCGGGAAAAACACTCTTTGAATCGTGTCTTAACTCCTCAGTGAATCATATTTATTACCGACATGACAAGTTATGACAAAACTGAAATCTCTTTAAAAGCAGCGCTGCAGGGATGAACCTGTTTAAAGGCTGCTTTAACAACGGTGGCCGCAATCGAAGAATGTTTAGGCTGGGTGCAACACACTACATGGCATTTACTGCACAGCCAGGTCACGTGACCATCTGTGCCACGCCCCCCTTTCACTATCATTGGACACATTCCTCCAGAACAGATGTATTCTTACAAACAGCTGCTGCTCCACCAGCAATTAAATAAAAAGGGATCCGATTATTTTCGGACGTTTGCAAGGCGGCGGCGATCAGGGAGACTGCTCACTGCTGCCCTCTGGAGGCGGAATTGGAGCACAGCATCAGCACGACACATCTATAAACATTATTACAAAAAGAGTTCAACTCATACACTGGACTGAATCATAGGAAAGCTGCTCTGAAAACAGAACTTTTTCAAATATTTTCAACATTTCAGTCCCTGCTTCTCTGTATAAAAAAAATAAAAAGCAACCAAATCCACACTGTGGGTGATTTTTAGCTTCAGTACAGGAGACGAACGCAGATCCACACTAACGAGTACACCTGTGAGCGCAGGTGAGTGGGCGGGGCCTTGTTCCTCACAGGAACATCACCTGTCCCTGAACCGGTCCACACGCTCCCCGTCCCAGCTGCACCGGCGCTGAACTGGGTTCACGAGGAGTGGAGCCCGGAGCCCGGTGAGAGGTGAAGGTTCATAGTTTGTGGAGGAAGCGCAGCACCAGGTCCCGCAGCGTGGCCCGCAGGGGCTCGTTAGTGTCACACACGATGTGGGTGGCGTCTTCCTCCAGCTGAATCAGAGCGTCCTCCGCCTGCAGGTGCAGGATGTGGCCGCCAGCCGTCTCCTCCACCTTCACCTCCGCCACGCCGCTCTGACCACAGGAGAACGCAGACGTGACTCACGTGTCATCGGGCCTGCGTGACTGACCGCTCACGTTTAACACGTCTGGCCCACTCAACACACCCAGAGTGGCCATTTTGATTCATTTACATGCATTATATTATATTTTATATATATATATATATATATACACACACACACACACACACACAATATCTGAAGAAGAACTGCAGTGTTACAATCAATCCATCTATCTATCTATCTATCTATCTATCTATCTATCTATCTATCTATCTTGTATATATATGAGATATATGATGGGGAGGGAGACAGGCAGGGTGGGTGTATAGATCTTTTTATTGCCATTATTATTATTATTATTATTATTATTATTTTTAAGTGCCAGTTTAGCCTGGTTATTAATAGCGGTTGAGCCCAGCGAGTTAGAGAGTTCACACATCTACATGGAGAAGGGGCCGTTATGGCTGCAGGAGTCGTTCCCCTCATTCCTGTAACAGTCTATTGTCTGCACGAGTGTGTTAGGCTCTCGTTGTGTGCACTAAAGAGTGTGCTAAGACCTCCTGTGTGCACTACTAAGTGTGCCTGGGCCTCCTGTGTGCTCTGGAGTGAGATCAGACCCACTGTGCTCCATTAGCAGCTCTTAATGAGCCACAGTGAAACTAAAGCAGCCGGACGGCGCTGACGTAAAGAGAGAGAGAGAGAGCTGGGACGAACCGTCCTCAGCGCAAGTGTGTGGGTGTGTGTGTGGGGTTCTGGAGGTTTGGGAGCAGGGCGTGTGTGTGTGTTGTCCCCCCCCCCCGGGCTCCCACAGCTCTTTGAAGTGAAGTAGAGGGGTGGAGGGTATACAGATTCACTAACGGCCCCGACCCCAAACCACAGAGGGGAGAGAGAGAGAGAGAGATGGAGGAGAGAGAGAGAGGGAGAGAGAGAGGGAGAGATATGGAGGAGAGAGAGAGAGAGAGAGAGAGAGAGAGGCTCCATGGAGAGGTGGAGCTCTGGTTATTGGTCAGGTCTTGCTGCATTATTGTGAGCTGGATGTACTTGCTGCTTCCTAAGCTGCTTCACGTGGGTCTTGTTCCAACCTCATTATTAGACCTGCCTCCAAACACCAGCCCAACATGGTGTGTGTTCTGGGTCCTTCACAGATCTCAGCCTAGAAACGGGCCACCGGTGTTCTGACTGGAGGGCCTGGTGGCGAGTGAGACGTCTGGCTGGTGTAACTGCTGTGTAAGGATGTAGCGTAGCGGTGAACAGAGTGTGTGTGCAGACAGCTGCTAAGGAGCTTAAGCTGTTTTATATCCCCACCGAGCTGTAATGGAGGCTAAAGCCAAGCGCTTTAACAACACACTGAGCGTTTGCTCATCCCCAACATCCCCCGAACACTGTCCTGCACAACGGCACCTCAACCAAGACCCCAACGTCAGCGGCTTCTGGGATGAGATCGCAGTGAGATGGCAGTGAGATCGTAGTGAGATGGCAGTGAGATCGTAGTGAGATGGCAGTGAGATCATAGTGAGATGGCAGTGAGATCATAGTGAGATGGCAGTGAGATCATAGTGAGATGGCAGTGAGATCGTAGTGAGATGGCAGTGAGATCATAGTGAGATGGCAGTGAGATCATAGTGAGATGGCAGTGAGATCGTAGTGAGATGGCAGTGAGCCCAGAGCAGCGGGTTCCTCCGACCAGGGTAAGGCGCGTGTGCCAGAACACGTGCCCCGCCTCCACGGCCGTGTGAAAAGTCACGTGGCGTTCACGTGATGGCACACGCGGGAGGCACGCCGGGTCCCTCTCACAACGCAGGAGAAAACACGGCTGCAGTTGGAGCAGTGCGAGTTTAATTAGTGTGTGATCGATACGCTGGCTGCCAGGGGACTGTGGGCAGAGATGGAGGGGGAGAGAGATACAGCACAAGAATGTGTGAGCATGTCTTCCTGTCATCCTAACGTCCTAGTGGGAGTGAGCTTACACACACACACACACACACACCGATCACTCAGCTGCCTCCATCACATGAACCCATGATAAGAGCTGGAGACAGGCAGGAGGATCTGGGCCACTGCTGCATTAGCTGAGATTAGAGGAACCGTTTGGCAGAAGGAATCAAACGCTTGGCGTTTCTGCCTGGAGTTGATGGGGCGGAGCATAAGTAAGGTTATACAACCCCCCCACCCCCCAAGAGCACAAGTAAGGTTATACAACCCCACCCCCCTTCCGAAGAGCACAAGTAAGGTTATACAACCCCACCCCCCTTCCGAAGAGCACAAGTATGGTTATACAACCCCCCCCTCCTAAAGAGCACAAGTAAGGTTATACAACCCCCCCCCCCCCTCTGAAGAGCATAAGTATGGTTATACAACCCCCCCCCCCCCCCCCGAAGAGCACAAGTAAGGTTATACAACCCCCCCCCGAAGAACACAAGTAAGGTTATACAACCCCCCTCCCCTTCTGAAGAGCATAAGTATGGATATACAACCCCCCCCCCCCCTTCTGAAGCGTCCATCATCTATGGAACTGAGGTTTTACACCCCC
>NC_135219.1:23945315-23957815 GCF_052324685.1 Brachyhypopomus gauderio
CTTGCTTCCAAGGGATTTTCTGGAGGGAACTGAAGTGGGCGGGGTTGTGGGGGCGGGGTTGTGGTGCGAGAGAGAGGATGAGTCACATTCCGGTGCCCCTGTCACTTCCTCCTTAGCCATGCCTACAACGAGCGGGACCTGGCCCAAATCTCCCTCCGCTCCTGGGTCAGCGGGGTCACAGGGAAGATGACGGCCATAGACAGAGCTGCCAAACACATCCAGGTCACCGGGGGACACGTGGTCCCCTACGATCACCTCGTCCTCTGCACAGGGCAGCAATACCAGGTGAGAGACGCCCACAGTCTGAGATCAGGCCAGCTAGTGGCCTACGTGTGCGTGAGGGAAGGTTAAGTGTATTAAAGCTCACGTAAGCAGCTTTTCCCTGAATACCTTTTCTAAACCACAAAAAAAGTCTTTGTGACCGTGACTGTCTCTCCGAACCAGGAAACAAAGGCGTTTTTTTCCTGCAAGTCAGTTATGTACACATAATTATGTACACAGCATGTACATATTGCACATTAATGATCAGGCTAAGTGCTCAACTTGCATATCTTTGGCAAAATGCTTTGCAGGAGAGCATGGAACTGAATAAAACTGCTTTATTAGTAGCTGGAAGACATTAGCAAGAATGGTAAAATGACTTACAGCAGCTTTAATTTAAATAGTGAACAGTGTTAGCAGGGCTTTAACATGACTACCTTTAACATGACTACACGGTTCACCAGATGGTTTGCCCTACTGGAATAGACATCAGCGTGTCGACGTCGTCAGGTCAGGTCCCAGATCAGCCCAGACGCAGGTACACCGGGCCCGTTCCCTCCAACCTGTTCACGCTCAATGACCCGCAGGACTGCTCCCAGGCTCAGCACTGGCTGTGCAAGAACTTTCTAGACCAGGAAGGTAAGCAGAGCTTTAGCTCTATGGGTGAACCATGTTGTGAACCAAATGTTCTGGACTTAAAGAGGAATTAAATCAATGTCCTCACTCAATCCGCAGTTCTAACTGAGGGACAAAAAAATAAACATAATAAAATAAACATGGTGCCCACATTAATGCCCAGATACTATTTGCAATAATACACTAATTACTACAGGCCTGTGAGAGGTTGACCCCTTATGCTGGTATGAAGTCTGTTTAGCAGGGAGGGCATTCTAAGCAGCTGCTGTGAAGATTTGAGTAATTAAAGCTGGCCCCACATCAGTGTTGAATGAGCAACTTTTACACGCAGCTAATGTGATTTTGCGAGGCTCCATTACTCCATTACTCCATTACTCCATTACTCCTGCCTTACTCAAACTGCCAAGCAATAACGAGGAGCTAATTAATCAGAGTGAAATCTTTCATCTGTCTGACACAGGTTGTCTCCTCCATCTATTTACAGGATGATATTAATATCAGGAGGGCTTTAGAATTAATCTCCCTCTCTAAAGGGAGAGTGCAGAGAGCCAGTCATCCATATCTGATTAAGCCTATTATATTTACTAATTACAGGCTCCTTTAATAATCCGGGAAGTAGTGCAATTATCAGTGAATGCAAATTATGCCGTCCAAATGTAGAGGATATCAATTTGGCAGGATAGACATTTGCATTTGTGTTGTCCTGAGATCTATCTGGGAGACTGTCTCTGAATGAGTCAGGCCAATTATTATTATTTTATTATGATTTGTAATTTCATCACAGAGTAGTGGAATATGAGAAATGTCTGAGAATTAAAAATAAGAATACAGCGAGGACAAGAAGGCCACTTTCATGTTCACGCAGGCACATACACGTTGTAAATTACATGAGACAAATGAATGATAAATTAATTCTGAGTGGGGGAAAGCATTTCTCTGTTGAAGATCAGACAGCATAAGTAACAGCAGAAGTCCAGGTCTGACTTGTTTCAGCACCATGGACAGGGCTGGTCTCTCACAGCTGTAGCAGGTTCTCTGACAACACAGATGATTCTTGAGCTACTGGGTTTTATATCATTACAGCATGAACAGGCTGAACACTTAATAATTAAGTATATATGTATTACACATTCTGGTCCATCAACACTTGCGTATTATATATATAAACAAAAAAAAAGCCCCTCCATCCAAAAGGTTCAACAACAAGTGTCTTGTGCTTATAGTGCTTATGGAATACTCCATACCTGAACCCTGTGTGCTCAAAAGAAAGCCTTCATCATTTAGGATGCGGAGGTGTGTCTACACTACCACAATTAAAGGGGCACAGGCATCCATCGCCCGTCCATCATAATAAGGACCACGGCTTCCCCTGTTCTCTCCTGTCAGTCCCTGCTCTCTCTCTCTCTCTCTCTCTCTCTCTCTCTCTCTCTCTCTCTCTCTCTCTCTCTCTCTCTCCCTCTCTCTCTCTCTCTCTCTCGATTTTCCTCTCTCTCTTGATTTTTCTCTCTCTCATTCTCTCTCTGCCTGTCTGTCTCACTCTCTCATTCTCTCGCTCTCACTCTCTCCCTCTCTCTCTCTCTCTCTCTCTCTCTCTCTCTGCTTTTGCCTATTCTGTCTGCTCTCTCGTTTGCTGCGTGAAGGTTGTGTCTGTGTGTGTATCAATTGACATTTTAATTCCATTTTAATTGTATCATCACACATGTATATGTGAAATAATTCCTTCCAGACATACATACTACATGTGAATAGTGATTTTGGGTCATGAGGACATGCTAGCAAAATACCACAAGATTGTAAACTGAGATATACTGTATATCCAATATGAGTCAGGCTCATTTTGCAGTGGCCCCTTGTACTAACATAACCATTTCCCTTGCTAACTTAAGAAGTTGATGTGGCTCACCTTAAGATGTATGTTGTCCTCTGATGACTAACTTGCTTTTAATACTAGCATAGGTCAATTTCTACCGCTAGCTCCTTACAGTGATCAGATAAACCAGAAGAACCTAGCTCTGAGTGGAAGTCTTAGCCGTTTGAGAGTCATTATGGGAAGTGTAGTTCCTATACTGAATACACATGGTGCTAATGTTTCTGATGTGCAGTTCAGGTGTTAATGTAAAGCATTATGGCTTTCCTATTGACCTTTCACCCCCGTGATTATGGTGGGACGTGGGACATTTTCCTGGGTCACGTGCCTCATTACGTTTGATGGTAGGGAGAAATTAGACATGCGCTCCTGAGATAGCATCAACTCCATAATCACAGAGCCTGTCATTACCATCCCTGTGTTTCCATCATCATCATCATCATCATCATCATCATCACCCAAGCAGCTTCCGCTCTGTTACTGCTTGAAGCTCGACAGCGAACACTAGTGAGTCACTAGTGAGGAGGGGGAGGGGCGCGTGTCTCACACCTAACTCACTCCCAGTGTTGCTAAGTGATACTCCTCTGCCTTATAGCATCAGACGTACGTGTGCGCAGGGCAGAGATGAAGTGCTTTCATTTCCTCTTAGGAAACTAGTAACTGTTGTTGGAGCGTTATTTTAACACTTTAGAGGTGATTGGCCAAAGCACTGCTGTATACTCAACATTATGAAGGTTATGAAATATGTTTGGACGGTTAATCCTACACACGGTCAGCATGATCTTGGTACATATGATCTATATGTATGTCTGTGACAAGGTAAACAGACCTAGTGTGTCATGGGTTCAGAATCACTGGGTTTAATATGAATATCATGATGTTCCTGATACCGCTAGTGCTCAGATACGCCTCCACATTTCTGATTTTCTCATGAATCTGGACGTGTTCAGGGCCGTACGGTGTTCAGAGACACTCTCATCCCTCAGGAAACGCTGTGGTGTATGGTGACAGCGTGGATGTCTACACCTGTGTGGAGACGCTGCTGTGTCTGGGTGTGAGAGCCTCCCGGGTCCATCTGGTGCACCAGGCCACGGACGAACCCCCGACCTGCTTCCCCGACCCCGCTCTGCAACAGGTGGTGAGGAGGGCTCTGCGGGACAAGGAAGTCCACCTGCACCACAACTGCTTATTGGCACAACTGAATGACGGACAGGACCCAGAGCCAATCACATCGGTCTCCTTTACTACTGATGGCCCTCCTCTGAGATTGGAGTGCACAGTGAGTGGAAATCAATGAATCTTGTGTGCAGAGAAAAGAAGGAAGTGAAAGATGATATTGAAGGAAAGCCAATCCCTGCAACTAAATGCAAGTAATACAGTTTATCCATGCTCTCAGTGAATTTAGGTCATTTAAGCCTAATTCATAATACAACAAAACATCTAATAAAATCCCCAGTAGTCCAAACATCACAGTCCAGTAGTTTCACAAGAAAGCAAGAATTAAAGTATCTGTCAAAACTGAGCCAGTTATAACTAACATGGACAAGCATGTGTACTTTCTCTGTAGACGTCACTAATATAAACATCCCTGTGTAGGTCTTCTTTAACTTCGCCTATAAAGGCGTAGACTACGACATCACTAATATAAACATCCCCGTGTAGGTCTTCTTTAAATTCGCCTATAAAGGCGTAGACTACGACATCACTAATATAAACATCCCCGTGTAGGTCTTCTTTAACTTCGCCTATAAAGGCGTAGACTACGACATCACTAATATAAACATCCCCGTGTAGGTCTTCTTTAACTTCGCCTATAAAGGCGTAGACTACGACATCACTAATATAAACATCCCCGTGTAGGTCTTCTTTAACTTCGCCTATAAAGGTGTAGACTACGACGTCACTAATATAAACATCCCCATGTAGGTCTTCTTTAACTTCGCCTATAAAGGCGTAGACTACGACATCACTAATATAAACATCCCCGTGTAGGTCTTCTTTAACTTCACCTATAAAGGCGTAGACTACGACGTCACTAATATAAACATCCCCGTGTAGGTCTTCTTTAACTTCACCTATAAAGGCTTAGACTATGACGTCACTAATATAAACATCCCCGTGTAGGTCTTCTTTAACTTCACCTATAAAGACGTAGACTACGACGTCAATAATATAAACATCCCGTGTAGGTCTTCTTTAACTTCGCCTATAAAGGCTTAGACTACGACATCACTAATATAAACATCCCCGTGTAGGTCTTCTTTAACTTCGCCTATAAAGGCGTAGACTACGACATCAATAATATAAACATCCCCGTGTAGGTCTTCTTTAACTTCACCTATAAAGGCGTAGACTACGACGTCACTAATATAAACATCCCCGTGTAGGTCTTCTTTAACTTCGCCTATAAAGGCGTAAACTACGACATCACTAATATAAACATCCCCGTGTAGGTCTTCTTTAACTTCGCCTATAAAGGCCTAGACTACGACGTCACTAATATAAACATCCCCGTGTAGGTCTTCTTTAACTTCGCCTATAAAGGCGTAGACTACGACATCACTAATATAAACATCCCCGTGTAGGTCTTCTTTAACTTCACTTATAAAGGCGTAGACTACGACGTCACTAATATAAACATCCCCGTGTAGGTCTTCTTTAACTTCACCTATAAAGGCTTAGACTACGACGTCATTAATATAAACATCCCCGTGTAGGTCTTCTTTAACTTCACCTATAAAGACGTAGACTACGACGTCAATAATATAAACATCCCGTGTAGGTCTTCTTTAACTTCGCCTATAAAGGCTTAGACTACGACGTCACTAATATAAACATCCCCGTGTAGGTCTTCTTTAACTTCGCCTATAAAGGCGTAGACTACGACATCACTAATATAAACATCCCCGTGTAGGTCTTCTTTAACTTCACCTATAAAGGCTTAGACTACGACGTCATTAATATAAACATCCCCGTGTAGGTCTTCTTTAACTTCACCTATAAAGACGTAGACTACGACGTCAATAATATAAACATCCCGTGTAGGTCTTCTTTAACTTCGCCTATAAAGGCTTAGACTACGACATCACTAATATAAACATCCCCGTGTAGGTCTTCTTTAACTTCGCCTATAAAGGCGTAGACTACGACATCACTAATATAAACATCCCCGTGTAGGTCTTCTTTAACTTCGCCTATAAAGGCGTAGACTACGACGTCACTAATATAAACCTCCCCGTGTAGGTCTTCTTTAACTTCGCCTATAAAAGCGTAGACTACGACGCCTTCAAGGCCATCAGCGAAGCCTCCCTGGTGTTCGACGGCCGCCTGGTCATCGACGCAGCCTTCCACACAAACGACCGCAGCATCTTTGCGGCCGGCCCGCTGACCAAGTTCTCCCGCCGGTACCACGCCGAGGGCTGGACTCACGCCAACTTCAGCTCCAGGGAGGTGGGCCAGGACCTGGCGTCTGCGCTGCTGCCATTCTTCGACCCCGACCCGGAGCCGCCCACCAACCGCCCGCCTGACAGGGACCGCCTCATCACCCTCTACAGACAACCCAAAGTCCAAGGTCTGATTTAGATGTTGCTATGGCACTCCTGCGCCATATGCACAATAGTGTTGGTATCCCTGCATGCTTGGTTGTGAACGGATGAATCCAACAGGACACAAGTCCAGCAGGACACAAGTCCAACAGGACACAAGTCTAGCAGGACACAAGTCCAACAGGACACAGACAGCCAGTGTTTGACCTAATTCAGCACTAGAGATTGTACCTTACATCTGTAGTCATTAGACTTCAAACATTTGTTCTTCGGTGAAACATCAAAACAAAATCTAAATAATCAGAAATTAATAGTTGTGTGTTTTTGCTTCTGTGTGTGATGTAGAATCTGAGTACCTGTGTCTGATCCTTGTGGATTCCTTGAATCTGAAAGATTCCAGAAGAGTTTAATAGCTGCTTAATTTACAAAGTAAAGAAGTCATCGCTGGTGTTGACAGCTGTGTGGCCCTTAGTAAATAGGAGAGATTCACTGACAAAATAACCTGTCTTATTCCTGAAACCACACATCTAGTTACCTTGAAGTATTCTGAGTGTATTTTTTATCTTGCAAAGATAGTACATCGCATTCAGAGCGCCATTCTTTGTCCTTACCTAGGAAGCTGCGAGTTTGAGCTTTATGGTATGATTCAATGCATTTAAATAAATGTGTGTGTGTTTATGAGTAAATTTGCTGTTGCACCCTCCCCTGTCAGACACGTGTGCCTTAGTGCAGCTTTTGACAAAGCCGTTCATGACAACTTTGAAATGATTGGCAAAAGAAAACAACATGCTGCAATCAACAAAGCTTGTGCTTTCTTTGGCAGGTGGCAGACTGCCGGGCGGCTGCAGTTATCTGCACATCCAACGGCCCTCACCGTGTTCAGACCGGCCTCTCTCGGGAGCTACACCAGTAGGGCACATATTAGTCTGTATCAACTGGGAGAGTGCTGCATCTTTGCAGTTATTGGCTCTTCTTTATTATGAATTGCTGAAACTCTGATCTCTGATTCCATCACACTCAGCCCCCCCCCATCTTGTCCCACAGGGCCGTAAGATACAGACAGGGCGAGTCGAGACACGAGACTACATCTGCTTGCAGTTTAGCCAACACGGCCTGGTGGAGACCGTCACCTGCCTGTCTCCTGAACCTCTTCCCGTCTCCAACTACGTCTGCTTGTACGGCAAACACCAGCTGCTCCTCAACCACCTGTACCAGCGCTTTGACGAGGGCCTGCTGTCTGATCTACACAGGTGCGGCGGTCACAGGCGTTACGTTCACAACACACTCGTGCACTTAGGCTGATCTTCTGTGGCTGGAGGACAGTTCCTTGGATTCTGCGCAGTGAAGAACTTTTAATGTTGGCCTCCTACTCCATCTAAGGCCAGTCTTAATAAACCACAGATAATAATGTTCACAATGCCCTCCTCTGTTTATGGGGCTTTATTAAAGATGGTTATGCATAATTAAAAACAGGATACCGTTGCTGGTAATATGTTGAGCATATGGAAAATATCATCAATAACTCCAATGCTGGTGACGTTGCTGCTTACGAGAATCCTGCCCCCACACAGTAATATCAAAGTCTTTAAGGGTCGCCAGCCTGTTGTCTGTAGGGTTGGTGATATAGCCACGTTGGATCCTGTAATGGCGTCTGTGTGGGGGTCCGTCTCTTTTTACGCCTTCCTGTGCGCGTGCAGTTCTATACGTGACAGCATGACCTCGTCTCTAATATTTTAATGCCGGCGACCCCGGAGCTTTTGTGCCTCGCTGCTAATCTGTTTATGCAGGTGTCCGATCGGCTTTGCGGCGTCTCCGGGAGACAATGGCCAAGCCGCCCGCTGTGGTCATCAGCCACTCCGTGACGTATTAAATCTGTGCTCTTCACCGGGCCCTCGTCTTTCTTTGAATGAAACCCGCTCTCACTGTCATTACTGAAACTGGCCGGACCTCAAGAACCGTTAAGATAATTGATTGACCATGCTGTTGCACAGTGGCTATTAGATGAACGTGTGTGTTTGTGTGTGTGTGTGTGAGTGTTGTGTGTGTGTGTGTGTGTGTGTGTGTGTGTGTGTGTGTGTGTGTGTGTGTGTGTGTGTGTGTGTGTATGTGTGTGTGTGTAAAAGAGCTTTGTGTAACACCTCTCTCTGTTTAGCTATTTCAGAGAGAGCTGGTGTATGGCTGTATATCATGACCGTTTTGCTGATTTTGAGCAAGAGGTGCGTTTGATCATGGACTCAACTAAAGTGGAGGTAGAGCTCACCGTCAACTCCACACACCTCAAACACATTTCTGAACAACACACCCTTGTCCTTCTAGTTACTCATCTCATTATACCATCATGTGCTTCTCTGTGTTGAATTCGTAAGTATGTTTTGGCGAGATCAGGATAATTGTTAATATGTTTTTTTTTCTTCCACTAACAAAAAACCCCCTGAATGTTAACCGCTGATGTCGTGTTTGGTCCTCAGGCCGATGGAGACGTTGTCACTGTTTCAAAGCTCAGTGAGATGATAGTGAATGACGAGTGGGAGGAGCCAGGCCTGTACCTGAGCCAGGTGTTTGGCCAAAGCGAAGGACCAGCCAAGATAAAGAGAAGTGCAGTCGATTTCCTGAAGTACAACAGACATGACCTCACCATGTATGTCCTGCCTGGGACACTGTAGGACCTAAAGCAGTCTTTAAAAAAAAGTCCATTATTACAAATGAATTGTCTAAGCTCTGTTTCATTAAAAGAAAGTTAAAAAAAAAGATGGAATTTGGTCTAATTTGTACACATAAATGAAGATGATAGAAATGCAATAATGCTTAGACTGACTGAGAGCGCTAAATGATCTACTTGGCTTTTCAGCCTTTTGCTGAGACATTATTTACAGTCGAATTAATCAAGGGAGGGGTAGAGAACGCAGCGGGGCTCCGCACAGCCCCAAAGGACACGACGTTTGTGCACTTAGCGTTTTAAAGGGACAGCTGTATGATAATTCCGCGCAGATCTTCGCTGCGTTCGCCTCGCAGTACCGTCCACGCCACCGATCAAACACGCGCGCTCCCGCTGTACGAGCGCTCGTTCACGCGTCACGACGCGAACGCGATAACAGCGCATGGCGACGCTGCCTTTGACATATGGGTCCAATTGTCTTGCTTATCATTCTTCCAGAAAACACACGTGATTACAGTAGCTTGTTTTACCAATGAAAAGGGTACTATATTAATTATTATAATACATAAATTAAAATCACATGGAATTAAAACCACACTTGTTTGGTCATGTTTGTAATTAGGCTCGGCACGCGTCCGTCTCCCTCTCAGATAGTTCGCTTGTGCGCCTTTTTTACTATGCAATTTCCCTTTGAGTCTCAAACGGGATGCAGCTTGCACGAGCGCAGCTTTTGTGATGTAAAACAGGGGAGCGTCATTCTGTGATGATGTATGCGCGAGATGATGCGCGTGTCCGCGCTTAAACTGGCGCGTCTAGCACATGTCGCAATCCTGGCTCGGGGCAACGTTAACTTGGGTGATTTATTCGTGGATTGTACCTCTTATTTCATTACATTTAGAGTATTTATCTCTGATGACCAACGAACAAATTTCTGGCATTTCATAAAAAAATACTTTCAGTATTAAAGGGCGACCTTGTTAAAATAAATAAATAACCTAAATAAATAATCACACAACCCAAAATAAATGAATAAACATGGTAGAAAATAAAGAAACTGCACCACTGTGTACAAAGCACCGTACCAGTTAAATTACTGAACAAATAACACTGTATAGCTTCTTTGTTGTTATGTTCCGTTGACGGACACCCCCACCCCCTTTAATTTTAGATTGTGATGGTGTCGCACTGATGGACATCTCCTTCTGGGGGGATCAGACTCACAAAGCCCAGACACGTGTGTGTGTCTATACACACCCATCAGACCGTAAAGAGGTAGGTGTGTGTCCCGCAGAGAGCCCGCGTCGGCTAGGAGAGCGTCGTAATATAATAAACCCTCAGGTACATCTGCTTAGCAATCTGCAAATCCTCCTACAATTTGGGCCGAATCTCGCAGCCCTCCCACTTTTAAATCCACGGGGATCTCAGGTCCATCCGATTGGTCGGAGATGAGGCAACAAGGGGCGAGAACATTGTCATCATTTCTCCTTAAAAAGAGTGCTGCTATGCCTTAGTGATGAGACGCGTCTCGTGTAGAGGACGGTCACGGTCCACCAGAACACCCGCTCCATCCGTCTCCAGGTGTGCGCCATCCTCCGAGCGCTGGTAAGGGTTCGGTGCCAGACACGTCCTTCTGAAGTGCCTTCTCTCTGCTGAGCGCAAAGATGCCGAGAGGATTTTTAGTGAAGAGAAATAAGAGAGCGACACCTGTTTCGTATCGGATCCGCTGCGAGGAGGATGAGCAGGTACCGCATCCTGTCACGACCGGTACCGGCGATGCGTCCACACCCGCGCCTCTCGCATCCAGCCCGGGTGGCGCTGCAGCCCCAAACAGGGAGCCGGGCGGGGGAAACCTGAGACAGGATACAAAACCGGTGCGATTCGGAAATCCCGAGACCGTGTGCCAGTCGCTCCACAGCCCCACACGACCCGTCAGTACCGAACACGAGCGGGTTTATCTGGAGAGACGTTTCAATCTCGGTTCGCCGATATCCGCGGAATCTTTTCCGACGCCGGCCGCGCTCAGCAGCTTGGACCACCTCCTGTTCGCTCCAGTGGACCTCAAAATCGACACCAGCACCAGTCGGAGCGGGACCAGCACCACTGGGTCGTCAAGTGCCTCCGAGAACACAACCAAGAGACCGTCATCCGACACGGAGCGCAAAGGCAAGCCATCTAAAAAACCGAAAGCAATTCGGAAGCTACAGTTCGAGGACGAGGTCACGACGTCCCCCGTGCTTGGTTTAAAGATCAAGGAGGGTCCGCTGGACCAGAACCCGAGGCCACAGCCCGGCTCGGGGGACAGGCCGCTGGGCGAGTTCGTCTGTCAGCTGTGTAGGGAGGCGTACGCCGACCCGTTCGCCCTGGCGCAGCACAAGTGCTCCAGGATCGTCCGGGTGGAGTACAGGTGCCCCGAATGCGACAAGGTCTTCAGCTGCCCCGCAAATCTGGCGTCGCACAGGCGCTGGCACAAACCCAAGCAGCAGAACACCTTAGCAAACAACCCGGAGAGCACCAGGACGCAGGACAAGAACCCGGAGAGCACCAGGACGCAGGAGAAGAACCCCGAGAGCACCAGGACGCAGGACAAGACCAACCCGGAGGAGAGCGACAGGGACACACCCAGCCCCGGAGCGTCTGATTCTGGGTCGGATGACGGCCTGTACGACTGCCAGCACTGCGCAAAAAAGTTTAAACGCCAGGCGTATTTGAAGAAACATATTCTGTCTCACCACTCAGCGAGTGCAAGTCAGGACAACCACGATGCCTACTCTCCATCCCAGAAGGACGGGAGGCCGAAGCAGGTGGCCGAACCGAGCCCGAGCCCGGCACCCTTGACCCTGAGCGCCCCGGACGGTCACCTGTGTCCGGTCTGTGGGGAGACCTTCCCCAGCCGCGTGGGCCAGGAGAGACACGTGCGCCTCCAGCACTCCTCCCACGTCTACCCCTGCAAATACTGCCCTGCCATGTTCTACAGCTCCCCGGGACTAACCCGACACATCAACAAATGTCACCCGTCGGAGAACCGGCAGGTCATTCTGCTCCAGATGCCGGTCCGTCCAGCTTGTTAAGCAGCAGGACAAATTCGTGCCTTTTTTCACGAAACCGTGGCCTAACGTGAGGGAACGACACAGGTGACTTTCAAACTCGGATCAAGGAGGATCTGAAATCCTGTACTGCGCTTGAATCCTATATTTTCAGATAGTAGTTTATCTGAAGAAAGTACTGTTAGACTGTTAAATTATTTTTCTAGGATTTCCGCACAAGTTAAACTGCATTAGCTTCTAGACCTAAGAAAGGGATATCCTAGCTGTGCCGTTGCAGAAAATGCCTTTCAATTCACAGCCGCAAATTTAAATATACCTATATAACGTTAGCTTTAACATAGCTTGTGAATCTGTGGACTTTGGACTCTAGCTTTTTCAGACCTTAAAAAGGTTTCCCCTCTAGTGTAGCCAGAAATGCCTTGAACACAGAAGTTCCGCTGTAAAACTGCCTTAATCATGTACATGTCGAGTGATTGAATGTCTTATTTATC
>NC_135219.1:23967815-23970315 GCF_052324685.1 Brachyhypopomus gauderio
GTGTCACCTGAGTATTTAATCCCCTCTGTTTTATCCCTCGTTGCTGGTCATCATGTCCTGTACATCGTCTCAATGCTTCAGTGCTCCAGGCTCTCCGTGTTCCTGTCTTGTTCTTCCTCCACCTCCTCATGTGCCAGTTTGATTAGTTCTGTTTTGTCTTCCTCATGTTCTACTCCTCGTTGCTGCTCGTTAATTATTTCCTCCACTTACCTTTAAGGCTTTTTGTTGGTTGTCTTAGTTCATTTGGTTGTTACCTTAATGTTTATTTCTTCCTGTAATGCCTGTGTCTAAGCAGTCTGGGTTCATTCGGTAGTTTAGTCTAGTTTTTACAGCGTGAGTTTTGTGTTTCGGGATTCTTGTGTTTTATGCCTGTGTGTATTAGTCTTTATGTTCGTTCAGTGTTTCGGTCCTAGGTTAACTCGAATCATAACAGAAGTTAAAATTTCTGCCCTCATATAATTTTTCACCATCAATATTTTTTTACTCAGTAACGTGAAGGGGGTTCAAATGTAGCGAAGTAAAACTACTTAGGTCAAAATTTACTCGAGTAAAAGTAAAAATGACATATTTCAAATACTACTCAGAAAATTACAAATGACTCATTAAAAGTACTAATTTACAGTAACGTGAGTAAATGTAATTCGTTACTTTCCACCCCTGGTCAGAGTTCTCAAATATACATGAATATTTACAAATATTGAGGTTATTTCTGCATATTCAGTACATTTACATCATAAAGTAAAATGCAATTACAAGGGGAAGGGTTTTTTTTTTAGTTTTACATGAGCACTACAGCAACACATGCTGTATATACTGTAAAAAAAAAAAAGACAAAATAACCTCAAGCTTCCTCCATCACCTGCTGAATGTATTTGCACTGGGGGGGTTGGCGACCACCTCCATGCCAAATATAACAACAGCAATGGAGAGTTTGGTGGAGGTGAATCACAACAAATCGTGGCTGTTCAGTGAACCAGTTTGTACTTGAGCAGCCCGGTACAAACTTATGTTGTCCCAGACGACAACAAACCTGGACTGTTCTGGTTCATCCCCCTGGTGATGGAGAATGAGTGTGTTGTGCTCTGTGTTGAAGAAGGTGATGATGTGCACAATGTTGTAGGAACCAAGAGTGACATGATGATGAGTGGCAAATTCATAGCGCAGTTGTTTCACACTGTCACTGGCCCAGTCCGGATAGACTCACTGAATGGATGTTTCTGATGGTGACGTTGTCAGTAATGATGTTGTAGTTGTCAGATATGTATGCAGTTGTTGGTTCTGACCATATTGATGATGGTCTCTTTCTGTTCTGAGGTAGATAGCCCCCCAGCAAGGGTTAGTCTAGTACATGATGTAGTATGTATAGAGGGGTAGTCTAGTACATGATGTAGTATGTATAGAGGGGTAGTCTAGTACATGATGTAGTATGTATAGAGGGGTAGTCTGGTACATGATGTAGTATGTATAGAGGGGTAGTCTGGTACATGATGTAGTATGTATAGAGGGGTAGTCTAGTACATGATGTAGTATGTATAGAGGGGTAGTCTGGTACATGATGTAGTATGTATAGAGGGGTAGTCTAGTACATGATGTAGTATGTATAGAGGGGTAGTCTAGTACATGATGTAGTATGTATAGAGGGGTAGTCTAGTACATGATGTAGTGTGTATAGAGGGGTAGTCTAGTACATGATGTAGTATGTATAGAGGGGTATTCTAGTACATGATGTAGTATGTATAGAGGGGTAGTCTAGTACATGATGTAGTATGTATAGAGGGGTAGTCTAGTACATTATGTAGTATGTATAGAGGGGTAGTCTGGTACATGATGTAGTATGTATAGAGGGGTAGTCTAGTACATGATGTAGTATGTATAGAGGGGTAGTCTAGTACATGATGTAGTATGTATAGAGGGGTAGTCTAGTACATGATGTAGTGTGTATAGGGGGTAGTCTAGTACATGATGTAGTATGTATAGAGGGGTATTCTAGTACATGATGTAGTATGTATAGAGGGGTAGTCTAGTACATGATGTAGTATGTATAGAGGGGTAGTCTAGTACATGATGTAGTATGTATAGAGGGGTAGTCTAGTACATGATGTAGTATGTATAGAGGGGTAGTCTAGTACATGATGTAGTGTGTATAGAGGGGTAGTCTAGTACATGATGTAGTATGTATAGAGGGGTATTCTAGTACATGATGTAGTATGTATAGAGGGGTAGTCTAGTACATGATGTAGTATGTATAGAGGGGTAGTCTAGTACATGATGTAGTATGTATAGAGGGGTAGTCTAGTACATTATGTAGTATGTATAGAGGGGTAGTCTGGTACATGATGTAGTATGTATAGAGGGGTAGTCTAGTACATGATGTAGTATGTATAGAGGGGTAGTCTAGTACATGATGTAGTATGTATAGAGGGGTAGTCTAGTACATGATGTATGTATAGAGGGGTAGTCTAGTACATGATGTAGTATGTATAGAGGGTTAGTCTAGTAC
>NC_135219.1:23975315-23978531 GCF_052324685.1 Brachyhypopomus gauderio
ACTGAAGCTTGTTGGAGTGTCCAGTCCCTCTGCCATCTGTTACTCTGTTCATCACCAATCCGTCCCTGACCAGCCGATGAACATCAACACAGGAACGTGGGAGGAACGTTGGTGGATGCTGATACTGGTGGGTGTTGTGTGTCACCGACACACGTGTACATATCCAGACAGATAGAAACATCCTGGCTGTGTTTTTCCAACATAACAAGTATTATGAACCTCAGGATGTAATTTCATACCACCGGTTGTAATCCCATACTGCAGGTTGTAATCTCATACCACACTCTGTAATCCCACACCACGGACTGTAATCTCATGCCATAGTCTCATTTCAGGTCAGCTGTCTGAGGTCACCTGATTGACCTTGAGCCGCCCTTCCTGAAGCTCGCTGACCGGCTCGAGAGCAGCTCACAGTGCTAATTGCTTCGCCAGCTCTCAGCCAATCGTGAGGCCCGGACGCCCCGCGGCCGGATCGAGGCAGCGGCAGACTCGCCCTTCCGAGTCATTAAGCCTCCGCTAAAACATCCAATTAACCTCGTCGGCTCCCGTGGCTTAACGAGGAGCTAAAAGCACGAGAGAAAGTGCGTCAGTCTTCTCGTGGCAGAAGGCGTAATAAGGCAGAGAGCGTAATCGAATTCTATCTCCATTACTGAAAAATAAGTGGCCTGATTAAATTTTCATATGCATCGCAGGACCTCGTAAATGAGAGCGCTGTTATCTCGCCACAACGTTGCTTTATTACGCCGGCAACGATTTTCTGGGCTAACACTGCCCTACGTCCACATGACGGAGGCCCCGCGGGGAAAGGCCTACGCTCTCTCCCCGTGTGTCCACGCAGGACTTCAATTAGAGCTGATTATACATGACCAGTGGCACCACTGCAGACATTAAGGAAGAGGCTGCGTTCTTGCGCAGTGGTGTTGCGAAGTTGCGCCGTGAGGCGACACCGTATGACGTGAGGCGACACCGTATGACGTGAGGCGACACCGTATGACGTGAGGCTGCTCTGCGCTTCCCTTGCCTGTTTAATGGGGTCGTCGGTGCTGTCAGCGAGAGGAGCAAGAATACGCACGACCTCCGTCTTGTTAACCTCGTCCCTCCCCACGACTGGGCACCACCGGACGCCCGCGGGGGCCGCGAAGGGTCACGCGGAACTGCGTGTGCCAGAGATGCATCTCCAAGAACCTTCAGAGGAGCCTGTGGAGCGGAAAGCGGTCGTCATTAGCGGTTAGGAGCAGACAGGCGAGGCCATCTCCCCCGCCACCCAACGCCGCCCTGCTACGCCGCACAGCAACGGCCTCGGCCCTCATCCAATTAACACGGGCAGGGGTCCTGCGGTGGCACTCTAATTGAGCCTGTGGGGCATTCTCTTACTGTAAGGACTCCGCCCACTTCCTGGATCCATGACTGAGTAATGTTCCCTTTCCACGCTTCATCTGAGGCTGCGTCTGAGACGAGCGTTCAGGCAAACGAGTCAGACTGGGTTCTACACGGGATCGGCAGCCCCGTCCTGGAGACACCGCGTGGTGCCGGTTGCCCTAGTGAGACCCGTCGCCACGCACCCGGCACGACCCCAACGCCCGCAGGGTTTCACCGAGGCAACAGATGAGCACCAGTAAGGCTGCCTCCTCTGCCTTGCAGATGGTACACACACACGCACACACACGCACACACACACTCACACACACACACAGTGGAGGCGGGCGGACGGGGGAGGGCCTCCGTGGCTTCTCCTGGCTCGCCGACGTCTCCGCGTCATCTCGCTCTGTCGCTTTCGTAAACAGATAACAACAACAAACAAGTGTCAGCAGAGCAGCAGCCGGTGCCGAGCGCGGACCATATGGGCCCCTCCGCTCCGGCCGCTCCGCACCGAGCTGCCACAGATGGCGTCGTCCGTCCCGGCCCCCCACCCCCCCACACACCCCCACCCCCTCCATCAAAGGCTAGCCTCCCACTGGATCCAGCTCCGCACGTTAAACAAAGGTTCCCTTTCAAGTCCACGATCTCCGCCGCTGCCCAGGATGAGTTAAGGTGGAGGGCAATAGAACGGGGCGGGTCGGAGCGGGTCGGAGCGGGTCGGAGTGGGTCAGAGCGGGTCGGAGTGGGTCGGGGCGGGTCGGAGCGGGTCGGAGCGGTTCGGAGCGGGTCAGAGCGGGTCGGAGTGGGTCGGGGCGGGTCAGAGCGGGTCAGAGCGGGCCGCTGCGTTAAGAGCCGGTTATGAGGAGCAACAGAACCGGGAGGCAGAGAGAAGGACTGGCCCCACATCTCTGCGGGTTTTGATGGGGTCTCCAGAGGTTGGGAGGAGATGCGCAGGGCTGTGTGTGCTAGGGGGGGTGCGACTCTCTCTCGCGTGAGGGGGGGGGGGGGGGGGGCACGACTCTCTCTAGCGTGAGGGGGGGGGGGGGGGGGCACGACTCTCTCTAGCGTGAAGTCCTGAGCGGAGCGGCCTCTCCTGAGGAATACTGCCATGACACCCCCTCCAAACTCCCCAACCTCCCCATCCCCCCAGAACATTACAGCACTGAGCCTTTCCTGGCTATCACACACACACACACACACACACACACGAGCTACAGATGGTCCTCTAATGCACTTGTGGACACTGAGTCCATAAGACAAGCAGACACAATGCATTCCCTAGAAGCCTTTAGCCAGCAGCACTTAGCCACCAAGACAATGTCGAATTAGAACGCCTCCTTCTGAAGTCACGTGTAAATCTAATGCCCCTGAAAAATTAACCTATGAGGATGGATCCCACTGTAAGAGTGACGGAGTGATGGAGACTGTTTAGAGGACTGAGAACAGTGGTGCTGAAAATAGCTACCTCTGCACCTCTCTTTCTCTCTCTCTCTCTCTCTCTCTCTCTCTCTCTTTTAATCTTTAATCTTGTTCTGTTGTTCTCTAATTTTGTGTGATATTCCTTCCCCCCCCCCCCCCCCCCCCCCCCCCCCCCCCCGTCTCCCAACATTACCATCAATCACTACAAAACGACCATGATGGGGGGGAATTTGGAGGGACGGTGCTGATGGGCGGTGATGTCTTGTTAGACCCCCCCAGCCAAACGGACCAGCGCCTGTCTGAGATTGTGCGTGAGTGTGACTGCGGTGTCCACAGAGCGGGCAGACAGCGGGGGTGGGGCAGCCCTCGCTCAAATTAGTTCAGGAGGCCACGAACAGATGGAGTCACCCCCCCCCCCCACCCAAACTCCACCCAAAC
>NC_135219.1:23979031-23981531 GCF_052324685.1 Brachyhypopomus gauderio
CACACACACAGGGAAAGAGAGAGAGAGGGAGAGGGAGAGAGAGAACGGAGCAGGTGAACCTCCAAAGCTTTGCACTGATGCAGATGGAAAGATAAATGAAGTAAAATTGCAGGGTTAATTCTTACTGCATGGTCATTTGTTTCTTGCATTGTGCATTTATTAGTGTGTTTTATGTGGGGTGTTATTCAACTACAAAATTATACTGTACTGACACTGTTGCATCATAATTAGGGAGGGGGAGCACAGTGATCTGTTTGTATCCTATTCCATCAGTCATTTGTTTCATTCTCTTAAGACATATCAGCGTCCTTTCAGCTTGCCTTCTCTCCTCTCTCTCACACACGCGCACACACACACCGAAGACGCACCATTTAACACATCAAAGCCCAGAGGCCGTAGACATCATGGCCGAGGAGAGAAAGACGAACCCAGCGTCCCCACTTTAATCTCCTTAGGCAGCCGCGTGTGGAGACGGATTGCATTCCATTCAGAACCAAGATGCTAACACTAAAGGGGGTGGAGAGGTTCTTTACACTTTACAGCTCAGCACACGCGCATACACATGCACAATCTCGATACACACACACACACACACACACACACACACACACACACACACACACACACACAAAAAGCACTGCAGTTTCAAAAGGCCTTTGAACCGTGTTAAGAGGCATAATGCATATCCTATTAATTATTAATCATTTCTGGTCCAAAATAAACACTTGGTGCCAGACTTCTAGAGTCTTATGGTGGAGAGATGAAAGAAAGGAGCAGCATATGAATCGGGTCACGCGCCCCACTCATTAAAACACAAGTCCAGACCTAGACTGCCAGAGAACAACATTTTGGGTGACATTCTGTGGCCATGTGGGAGACATACTATCGTAAGAAGCAGCTCGCACTGAACAACATGGTTGTTGGTGGCATTGTGAACTGTGATGCTATTAGCCAATCACTGTCAAACGTGTCCTGTAGTAATGTTGTCCTGTAGTAATGACTACAGTATTGTCCTGCAGTAATGACAACAGTATGGTCCTGCAGTAATGACTACAGTATTGTCCTGCAGTAATGACTACAGTATTGTCCTGCAGTATGGTCCTGCAGTAATGACTACAGTATTGTCCTGCAGTAATGTCTACAGTATTGTCCTGCAGTAATGACTACAGTATTGTCCTGCAGTATGGTCCTGCAGTATTGTCCTGCAGTAATGACTACAGTATTGTCCTGCAGTATTGTCCTGCAGTAATGACTACAGTATTGTCCTGCAGTAATGACTACAGTATTGTCCTGCAGTAATGACTGCAGTATTGTCCTGCAGTAATGACTGCAGTATTGTCCTGTAGTCAGTGCAACGTGGCTAAGGAAGAAGGTGCCAACGATGGACAACTACTGTCAGACATATTGAGGGTAAATACACTTTGACACTTTGTATGCAATTTTTTTTGCTGCCGGTATTACCCAGCATTAATGCTGTATGATGTCAGACACTGCATATACACACAGGCACACACACACACACACACACACACACACACACACACACACACACACTATCTGTACAGTGTCTGATCATGGGCACTGGGAGCAGCTGTCCAGTTAGCTTGAGTGCTAACGGGATTAGCTCAAACCATTCAGAGGAGGCAGGCAGGACTGGGGTGCGAGTGGGGCCTCTTATCTGCCCCCCACCACAACCGTCCACTTATCTGCCCCCCCCCCCCCCCCCCCCACCACAACCGTCCACTCACTGATATGACACAGGCACAGTTCAAAGGGAGGGGGGGTTGCTTTTGTTCTTCTGGGCTCTGTTGCCCTCTGTTGCTCAGTGACTAATGCTTGAAGTGGTTGGTCAGCCGAAATTTCATTGTCCAATAAGGTGGACATTGAAGCTGAACCGATGCAAAAGGTTAGAAAAGAGAGAAAGGTTAGAAGGTAGGAAACCAATCAATTAGAAACGTATACATATAAAGGGGCTGTTTCTACCAGTTATGTCAAGAAAACAAGACATTGTAACTTATCAATGTCTGAAAAGCCAACAAAAACACCAATGAACTCAATGTTCAGTTTTACTACATGTAGATGTAAAGTGTCACATATATAATTCTATGTCCTCATGAGAACATCGTTGAGACATAAGCCAGCCTCAGTTACTGGGAGTTACTGGAATTATAAGGGATGTGACCCACTCCAAATTTCTTTCTACGAAGGGAGAAATAAATATACGTGCACACTCACCAGCCACTTTATTAGGTATACCTTGCTAGTACCGGGTTGGACCCCTTTTTGAACTGCCTTAATCCTTCGTGTCAGATTCAACAAGGTACTGGAAACATTCCTCAGAGAGTCTGGTCCATATTGACATGATGGCATCACACAGTTGCTGCAGATTTATCAGCTGCACATCCATTATGTGAATCTCCCGTTCCACCACATCCCAAAGGTGCTCTATTGGATTGAGATCTGGTGACTGTGGAGGCCATTAGAGTAAAGTGAACTCATC
>NC_135219.1:23986531-24014031 GCF_052324685.1 Brachyhypopomus gauderio
AAGACGAAGTAGATTTGTGCCGTTTAATCAGACACTCCAGCAGGTGTGGTTGAGCAGACTAGGAGACGGATTGCATCATGTCTGCTTGGTAAAAATCAAATTCTTGTGGAGGAAATGTCATCGGGTGAGACGCACCTTGCTGTTCACCTGAAAGACAGAGAGGGGTGAGAGACAGAGTTCCCCAAGAGATTCAGTGGGTTTACCAATGACAGGTTTAAGCACACCCACAGTTTTCAAGCCTTATATTGTCTTTGTTCTGGTAAAAGTGTTGAGTCACAGGTAAACAAATTAAACTCCAGTGAATCTGGACAATGTTTTTGATTGCTTATATTTGTTGGAATTCAGAAGTCTACTTATTGCACATTCGTTTCGTACAGACATAAATCAGAAACATGTTTATTGGCAATTATGGCATTGATGTCCATTGGCAAGTCCACATTGGTGTCCATGGTAACTTATAATTTTATTTCAGGAAAAATATATCAAATATATAAAGGAGTCTTGCACTTTGTATTTCTGAAGGAACTTTTTTGAAGGTTTCTTGAATTTCTTTTGTAGTATGGAAATGTAAAGATTATTTATTAGGAAACACCATTTAAACAGGGTTATATATTGTTAGCGTCCTGTGAGCAGCAAACGAGGGTTTGGAGAACTGCAGGTTAGAAGGAGGGCTGTTGTCCTCGTGTGGAGGAAGCTGTAGATGTTGGTGAATGAGTGTCAGAATGCAGGTGGAAGGGTCAGAAACACCACCCATCAGAGTGTGTGTGTGTGTGTGTGTGTGTGTGTGTGTGTGTGTGTGTGTGTTTTCTCAAACAAGAAGCCAAGATAAAAGCTAAAACATTGCACTAAAAACAGTAGCGTGTCGGGTGCACTCTCAGAGGCCACCGGGAAGTGCAAACCAGACAAAAGAACAACGGAGATGCAGGAACGAATAACCATGAATAACCAGCGATGAGGAACATCAAGACTGAAGGACTCATCATATGAACGAGAAAGTGAGGTAGTAGTTGCAGTTTGCCTTACAAATAATAGTAATTGCTCCTCCCGGTAAGCCACTCCCCAAAGGGGTGGAGCCACTCCCCAAAGGGGTGGTCTCAGGAGTGTATGTTATCGTTTTGCTGAATAAAGTGGTATGTCTCTAGGAGAAAGGTTTACATATCATGTCTGCATTATTAATATCTTCATGAACTCCTGAACAAGCAATGAAGGAAAAAAAAGGTTTGAAGATGCATCCATGTTTACATGTAGCCTCATTCAGGATCAGATGACATAAACATAAACAGAGATAGAAATCAGATCAAATTGGACATTGATTCAAGATCAAGTAAATTAGAACGATTTCTAGGGTTCTGACACTGAAGGCTTTCTTTGCAGGCAAATCCTCTCCGTTTCTCTCCTGAACATGTGCAGGCCCCTTGATCTTAAAGATCTTCCTAATGGATCCTCATGTAAGTGATCAAAGGGGTTCTGGTGTCTGTGCAGCGTGCCTGTTCAACCCCGTCCACTTAGCACATGGGGCACCCACACTGATCCAGGAACAGCAGCTATTCTAGCGGGAGGAGGTCATCAGATCATTCATCACTGTCACATCCTTCTCACACCACAGAAAGCCGCAATGGGCCAGACCAGAGGACAGGGAGAGAGAGGCAGGGTGGGAGTGCCAGAGAACAGGAGGTCCAGGTGCAGAACCCATTACGCTTCCATTATGTTTTACCAATACAAGAAAAAAAACAAAACAAAGGAAGTTTGTGTTGCTAAATTGAGACATTGAGACATAATTTCTCAATACCACATCTACCCCCCCCCACACCTCTTGAATTTCTGAACTTTTACTTCATCATTAGCTGAAGGACTCAGGCTAATTTACATTTGAGTAACCAGACACGTGCGCACCTGTCTCCCCCGAGACTGTGAGCAACATCTGCTCTCAATCTCACAGATTAGATTATGACACACAGCATCATGTAACTGTGGATGCGATTTGACTGGCTAATACGTATATTTAGTTGAGAGACTCAATCTCTGTTGTAATCAATCCAATCGTGGATGGATTCTGCACAGAAGGAGGATATCTGTTAATCCGGGGATTAGCAGGAGCTCTAGTTGAGCATATTCTCTGGATTAACAGTGCTCAGGGCTTTAGGACTCTGCCCGTCTGGGGCATCCCCAGTAATGAGAAAAGCACAGCTGAAGACAACACAGTCCTCACTGCAGAAAACACATTATGCATCATTTATTTAGTCACAGTAAATCAGCATTACGCACACTTGGGTTAACCTAATAAAAGATGAATTCCTTTATACTTCCTATAAATAAACAAATGATCCTGTTGCATCACATAGTGGATGGTCTAGCAAAACGTTTTACTGCTTCTAGTACATCAACACACACTAAATGTCATATACTCTTGAATTAAAACAAAACTCTTGCATGTCTTTCCTTTATTTCACATGGACAGTCCTCCCTAAACCCTGCACTGAGGGGGTGCGTGAAGCTGGTCGTGAGGAGGCTTTTGTCCAGAGAGTGTAGAGGCTTCTCCATGTCGTCACCACTCATGCTCTGGGTGTGTCCGTCTGCCCAGGAGACCCTCTAAACTCCACCTCTCTGTGGGTGTGTCCGTCTCCCCAGGAGAGACCCCCTAAGCTCCACCTCTCCACGGCATCTGCTCCTTTACACGCACACACACACACACATTCATCTGTACAAATCAGGCTAGTTAAACACACAAAGCTCACTTTTACTGCCCCGTGGGTAAATACCTGCCCTCTGTATCTCCAACACCTGCAGAATCACCAAGCTGCCTTCATCAGCTCCATTCTGATGATAACCAGGTCTGGGCTCAAAGGACGTGGACTCTATTTAAATACACAAACAACATTCAGTTTGTTTGTAGAAATGTTCGGTTTCCTTTAATGAGTTATCTGACAAACGCAGGTGAAGCCATGTTTCTCACGATGGGTCTTACACCACAAAACAGTGCAGGTGTTTTCACTGAATGATCATTTCAGTTCATCATTTGAGTTCTCACCTTCAGAAACAGAATGCATTGAAAGATAGATCGTTATATTTACATTTAATAACTGGGCTGTTTTTGTAGATATGGATTAAGCATAGATAAGATGAATTCTAAATTTCATTTGAAGTAATCCCATTTTCACTGGAAGTAAACCTAGACTGCAAAACACCATAAATTCACTAACCGATTATACAGCTTATATTCAAATGATTACACATGATGAATTTAATCAGATGTCCCACACTCTATAAAGGTCTACATTACAGCATCACTTGATTGTAACAATGCCTACAATAGAAGACAAGAAATGCTTTCAAATACATAGAGACGGATGGTCAGCATGAAGTTCTTGTGTGTTCGTTATCTGCCATTCACGTCCACTGGTCCATTTGAGGTGGAGAATTTGTTTGTTTCATTTTGTCCCGTATCAAAGGGCCTTGCAGAGATCCGCGGACGTCAGCTCTGCTGGCCTAGTGTGTGCACGCCGAGACAGCTGGTCTGGCAGACACACCGAGTGCTAATGGTTAATGAAAAGGTGTCACCTGCTTCCTTTACACGCAGACAGAGCCGGTTCACATGAGCCCGGGACCTCAGGGAGAGCCAGCGTCTCGGTGCCAAAACCCTCCACACCACCTTCAGCGTGCGCTCAAGACGGGATGGTTCAAAACTGTACAGGCTATAATGAGGGATCATGAGGTAATAATACAAATCATTGAATTGCCCTGCTCTCTCCCTCTCTCTCTCTCTCACACACACACACACACACACACACACACACACACACACACACACAAACACACACACACACACACACACACAGTCTCTAAGCCACGGTCTCAAATGGATCCAAGGGGCTGTATGACAACACCCATGCCATTTGGGGAGGCACCCAGCCAAACACTTTGAACCAGGGCCAAACACACAAGCAAGAGCTTTAGACTGGGGGTGCGGGGGTGTGTGTGTGTGGGGGGGGGGTGAGGGTGTGGGGGTGCGGGGTGTGGGTATGCTGGGGGAGAAGGACACAGCACAAACCCAAAATCAATGGGCCGTCAGCATATAGGAATCTTACAAAAGCGTCATCAGTGGACGAATCTATTCAAACGTGATAACCGTGAGTGATGGCAAAACAACTGTCCCTGAGGCCTATCTTCACAGAAACGTGACTTTCACGAAGGTTTAACGCAGGGCAATTGGTTAAAGCTTGACAGATGTTGTCAGAAGTTTAGAGAAACCTTGACGCGTAAGATGTGTGAAGAAAAGCTGAGGCGTTTGCGCCACCTAGTGTCTAATAATACAACAGCAATCATGCGGGTGATACGTGTGAAAGTTGACGTTGAAGTATGAAGTAACTGTTTTAATCTGTGACTTTTTTCTTCTGATTTCACGTTGCCACCAAAGTCGTGGACCGCAGCCTTTAGTGAGACCTCTGACTAAAATGGTCAGTAAATTTGTACGGAACTAAACCCCACTGTCCAGGTAGAAGAGCTACCTCAGAGGGTAAAGGCTCCAGTTCCTCATACGGGTCATTATTTCCACTTCACTTCTTACATTACTACATTTCTGCATATTTGAAGTACAGTCGATGGTAAATCTGCGTCTTAATATTTAGCACACGGTTCGTCTTGGACTGGGCTGCAGTAGTGTTATTGGATGTTGAACAGCAGGTGGAGACAGACGACCATGTTCTGATGGACCTGGTGGACCTTTATCGACATGGACGAGCTGCTCCTTTAACTTTAGATAAACTACAGATAAAAGATTGTATTGTAAGACCTGTAGGGCATGTGTGGTTAGTAGTCATGTGTGTTTACAGGACCAGGTCCACCGGTCCGACTGAAGTCCACCTTATGTGGGCGGCTCGGGTTCCGCGGTCCAAACGCTTGACGGACCTCTAATGGTAAGATGGGTTATGGTTCAGATATCCGCGCATGTCGTATGTTTTGAGAAAGTTCTAAGAAAGCTCAGGAAACGAGATAAAATCAGATCAAAAATCAAACCTACTTGTAATTGTGCACTACCGACTGTACCTGTAAATGAAGTCCTTGGTGTTTGTTTAGCAGCCTTAGAGAAAGACTTTACTGCTAATGGGCCACTTTGAGAAAGTTGTGTATTTTACGACCGCGTGATTATTTTAATCATTCAGCGTGGGCCTAAATCACGCTTATGTAATCAGAAGCACCCTTAAAAAGTCCTCCTCGCATTTCCACCGTGGAAATATTTGTGTTTTATCCTACCCTGCAGTAATACAAGTGTTTATTTGTAGGTTCGTGCCTACACGGAGTTTGTAGATTTAATGAGCTGGATACAGTGAGAAGCACTTCAGCAGACGATGATTACGCTAATTTTGTGTTTAAAACGTGTCGCCATAGCTCTGCCCGATCTTTTTGTAGATGAACCTTATGGACGTGCTGTCGGGTTATGGACATTATCTCCGTCATCATCACCCAAATCATGCCACTGCATAAAGTGCCATTCAGTGTGCAAGAGTAGAATGGCCCTTCATCAGATACCCCACATGCATATTCTAATTCAAGAGTAGGAAGCTGATAGCTGAGACATAAGTGTTCAACCACACACTCCCTCTGCTATATATTATATTATATGGTGGCAATAATTTAGTGTAGCTGTCTGGAAAACGTTATTCTCCTTCACGCAGTTCCACGGTGCTAACGTAGCTGGGCAGGACAGTAGCCCGTGGCAGCCGTTACAGAGATGTTCATTGATTGTCCTGCATTTTCAGAAAAGTGGAGGACGAAGCTTTCAGTTTACACACACAATGCGCCATTAAACGCGGTCTGAGTAAGAGCTCAAGGCTGCGGCGTGGTGTATAGATATGTGCTGAATATATATGAATAGCCTTTCCAGTCAGCCTATAGTGTGTCATGAACTGTGATGAAGACAGAGAGGGTGTCTCCTCTCTGGAGATCAGGGCAAGACCGAAAAAGAGTGAGGGAGTGTCACGGGAGGGGACCCCACTGGGGGAAGGGGGGGGGGGGGGGGGGGTACAACACGAGCCTCCACCACTCTGGCTGGCAGGTGCCGAGGGGCTGTCCCTTTTCAGCCGCGTGGGGGGGGGGGGGGGGGGGGGGGCACCCGTGGAGCGGGAGAGCCCGGGCTGAAGGAAAAAAGGCGAAAAGGGGCAGATGAGGACGAGCAAAAGAAAGACACGCTGGGTGAATGCGCTGACCCGCACAACACAAAACGCAAACAGTCCTCTGTGTCCTGTACATTCACAGCTTGAGATTTACACTGACAAAAGGACACACACACACACACACACACACACACAGGACTGCTGATGAAGACACAGGCCTGCTCCTGCTTTAGTGATCACACACTTGTCTCTTTAAACAACACTGAAAAAGCGTATTATCTGCGCTGCGTAATCACTCTCTAATGGGGATGTGGCTTGTTGTTTAGATGGAGCAGGCTACTATATAGTTACATCATTTCTTTCTACCCTCTTCTTCTCTCAATCTCTCCTGCCTAGACGACTACATCTAAAATCCTTTCTGCTCTTTCTGTCCGTCTCATTCATTCATTCCAACTACCCACACTTCTCATATCTCTTCCTTCGTTCTTTCAGTCTTTTGCCCTTCCTCGTGTTTGATCTCTCTCGTTCACTGTCTCTCACTTTTTTCACGCCTGTCTCTCTCTTCCTCCACCCCCACCCCGTCTCCTCCGTCCGTCTGTGCGTCTGCAGGACAGGATGGGCTCGCCCCAGCGGGTGTTCGCCCTGCGTCTGGGACCGGGCCAAGAGCTGCTCTCCTCTCTGCAGGCTTTTGTGGAGGAGAGGGAGCTCAAAGCTCCCTTCATCATCACATGTGTGGGGAGTGTCACCAAGGCAACGCTGCGACTGGCCAACGCCTCCCTGGAGAACACCAATGAGGTACTTTGTTGGCTCGGCAGAAGTGGCGAACGTCATTATGATGTAGTGATGTAGTCGCCCAGGCGTTTATAATCAGGAGGAGGTCCACGCTACACATGGTCTATGCAGGCTGTGCAAATGCATCTGTGGTGAAGCCATCTAGACAAACCTGATCTAAAGGTCTAAACATCTGCACGCTTGGGAATCTCAGCGCAGAATTTGAGTGATGATCTCACTACTGAGAAAAAAGAGCAAAAGACCTCTTGTGGGCAAAAGGCCCCACTTGTGTGGGTCAGCGTGATATATACACAGCCACACTTTGACTCCTGTCGGGTCTGTGATTGTGTGTATATACGCGCACGTGTGTGTGTGTGTGTGTGTGTGTGTATACAGGTGGTGCAGCTGCAGGAGCGTTTTGAGATTGTGTCTCTGGTCGGCACATTGAACACACCTGCCCACCTGCACATCAGCCTGGCCGATAAGGATGGCCGGACCATTGGAGGTCATGTGCTGGGTGACCTGGAAGTGTTCACCACAGCAGAGGTGGTTGTAGGCGAGGCGTCTGACCTCCACTTCACCAGGGAGTTGGACAGCAGAACGGGCTTCCCTGAGCTGGTCGTTCAAAGACGTCCGGAGCAGATTTCACCTTGTGGGAAAAAATAAACTCAAATCTGAGCAACAGCTGTGTGCATTTCTTATTCATTTATACATTTTCTATTCAATTTCTCAGTTCTGAGACAAAGCTTCATTTTTTGTCACTTATTTGTACCCTTATTATTTAGAGTTTGGGGAGATCACATTTAAAATGAAACAGTTAAATAACCAGGTATGGTCGTAGTTAAATAACCATGTATGGTCGTAGTTAAATAACCATGTATGGTCGTAGTTAAATAACCATGTATGGTCGTAGTTTATACAGAAACTCACAACCACTCAGAAAATCAAATTTTCGTCTTGGTTGTTTAATGATTTTGGGCTTTGAAGGAGTTCAGTCTTAGTCTACTGCAGGGACTTCATAAAGGGGCGGGGCCAGCAAAGGGCGGGGCCTTACGGCCAATGGTAAGTGAAGTCAACAGCTTGTGTGAAGAATGAGTGCCACACCCCCCTGTAGATGTTGCCCAGGGTTACTTTAGCGCTTCTTTGTAGCCTTCTTTATGTGGCTCTGACCTCTGGACCCAGTGAAAACTCCCCCGAGATTTAGCCATGACCCCCAGGGAGGGGCTCTTCTGTGGGCGTGGAGAGGAAGACTTTAGGCCAGGGCAGCAGGCTGTATCAATGTCAGAAACAGGCTGTGCTTTCGGATTTAATGAGATAACGAAAGGCTCAGATTCTGAAGCCTCAGTAAGCAGAGGTTCCAAAAGCTTTTCGGGGGGGGTGACTCAGTCATCCATCACAGGGTTTCTTCCTATTGGCATATAGCTGGGAAAGATGTGTAATGTGGAATAGATGGTGTACCAGGCACATTGCTACCCGAGTATATCTGATCTCCACTGAGGTGGAATCTCTTGGGGGCGAAGGTCCATCAGTGGCCCAGGAAGAGAAGGAAGCTTGATGAGACGAGGCAGCCCAGAGGCGAGGAGCCGTCAGGAGAACGAGAGATGCAGCACATCAACGTGTGATGAGGACTTGATGGGTTAACGATTCACATTCATACTCACTACACTCCTGCAGAAAACGAACACTTCAATCAGCATATCTTATGAACCAGAGGGGTTTGACCACATCAGGAACTATAAACTCTTAATACCTTATGTCCTCAGGCAGTGCGATATTCCACAATTAGGAATCAAATGAAAAGAAAGAAATTAGCCACAAGTCGATATTCTGCTGATCACCATCAGGTGGGCAGACGGTGGTGAGGCAGTTCGACAACCCAGAATCACAAACACTAAATACACACAAGAGCTTCCAATAGCAGAGTCGTTATCTTCATGATGATAACAGGTTCATAAGGCCATCGGGTCCTTTAAAATCCTGCCTAATGAATTCATGTTGAACCAAAGAGAAGCGTCCGCTCAGTCCCGCACTCCCTTATGCTGAGGGGGTTTTCTTACGCCGTTGAGGCAACCCTGTTTGCAACCATATTGACGAAAGCAGTGCGTGACAAAAGCTCAGGGCAGCGAGAAGTGTCTTCACTCCTGCAGCACCACGTCCAGAGTATGAGGAGAAGATCTAATCCTGTGTGAGAGCTTCACTTTAGCCTCACTGCATCTGTCTGTGGTTCTCCCCCTCCCCTCTCTCACTTCCGTATATTTGACTTAAGAAACGTTATCCTCATAAACTGCACAATGAGCACATATACTACGTATAGTATATTAATACTACATACACTTAACATGTGTTTACTCGAACGTTTACACTCTTAAGCTCATCTACGCAGGGCTGAGTAGTCAGTGCTAGAGCAGATGAAGCTTCCCGCAACATGAAGATGGGGTCCAGCTTGCTAAAGACATTAGCACTAAACCACAGCACCTGTCCTCCATTACTGTCACCCTGGTGACATGTGTCGTCTCACGCCTGTCACAGACAATGCTTCCTGTATTCAGAGGCGGTGTGACTGGGGAGGGGGTGGACGCCATGTGCCCCTAATGAACACCGTGTCTTGTTAAGGGGAGATGGAGCGAGTTTGTGGAGGGAGGCCGACAGGAAGCCACCAAACGTGGATCTAAAGTGAGCTCCCTAGAGCCAGGAGCACAAAGCCCCCACCCCTACCACATCTCCAGGACAGCTCTGGGCCTTTGTTCAGGTTTGTTTGCTCAGTCTGGCGACTGGGAGCGTTGGTGGTCCGCACCGGGCATCCCATTCAACTCACCCCGACACACACACACACACGAACACACACACCCTGCACTGCACATCTAGCACATTCAGCCTGGAGAGATCAGCTGAGGTAAATGAGAGGGAGACACACTGGTGACTCCAGATAAGTGAGAGGGAGACACACTGGTGACTCCAGATAAATGAGAGGGGAGACACACTGGTGACTCCAGATAAATGAGAGGGAGACACACTGGTGACACTAGATAAATGAGAGGGAGACACACTGGTGACTCCAGATAAGTGAGAGGGAGACACACTGGTGACACTAGATAAATGAAAGGTGAGACACACTGGTGACTCCAGATAAGTGAAAGGTGAGACACACTGGTGACTCCAGATAAGTGAGAGGGAGACACACTGGTGACACTAGATAAATGAGAGGGAGACACATTGGTGACTCCAGATAAATGAGAGGGAGACACACTGGTGACTCCAGATAAATGAGAGGGAGACACACTGGTGACTCCAGACAAATGAGAGGGAGACACACTGGTGACTCCAGATAAATGAGAGGCGAGACACACTGGTGACTCCAGATAAATGAGAGGCTGGACACACTGGTGACTCCAGATAAATGAGAGGGAGACACACTGGTGACACTAGATAAATGAGAGGGAGACACACTGGTGACTCCAGACAAATGAGAGGGAGACACACTGGTGACATTAGATAAATGAGAGGGAGACACATTGGTGACTCCAGATAAATGAGAGGGAGACACAGTGGTGACTCCAGATAAATGAGAGGGAGACACAGTGGAGACACTAGATAAATGAGAGGGAGACACAGTGGTGACACTAGATAAATGAGAGGGAGACACACTGGTGACTCCAGACAAATGAGAGGGAGACACACTGGTGACATTAGATAAATGAGAGGGAGACACATTGGTGACTCCAGATAAATGAGAGGGAGACACACTGGTGACTCCAGATAAATGAGAGGGAGACACACTGGTGACTCCAGACAAATGAGAGGGAGACACACTGGTGACTCCAGACAAATGAGAGGGAGACACACTGGTGACACTAGATAAATGAGAGGGAGACACACTGGTGACTCCAGATAAATGAGAGGGAGACACACTGGTGACACTAGATAAATGAGAGGGAGACACACTGGTGACTCCAGACAAATGAGAGGGAGACACACTGGTGACTCCAGACAAATGAGAGGGAGACACAGTGGTGACACTAGATAAATGAGAGGGAGACACACTGGTGAGTCCAGATAAATGAGAGGGAGACACACTGGTGACACTAGATAAATGAGAGGGAGACACACTGGTGACTCCAGACAAATGAGAGGGAGACACACTGGTGACACTAGATAAATGAGAGGGAGACACACTGGTGACACTAGATAAATGAGAGGGAGACACACTGGTGACTCCAGATAAATGAGAGGGAGACACACTGGTGACTCCAGATAAATGAGAGGGAGACACACTGGTGACTCCAGATAAATGAGAGAGACACACACTGGTGACACTAGATAAATGAGAGAGAGACACACTGGTGACACTAGATAAATGAGAGGCGAGACACACTGGTGGCTCCAGATAAATAAGAGGCTAGACACACTGGTGACTCCAGATTAATGAGAGGCGAGACACACTGGTGACTCCAGATAAATGAGAGGGAGACACACTGGTGACACTTGATAAATGAGAGGTGAGACACACTGGAGACTCCAGATAAACGAGAGGCGAGACACACTGGTGACTCCAGATAAATGAGAGGTGAGACACACTGGTGACTCCAGATAAATGAGAGGTGAGACACAGTGGTGACACTAGATAAATGAGAGGGAGACACACTGGTGACTCCAGATAAATGAGAGGGAGACACACTGGTGACTCCAGATAAATGAGAGGGAGACACAGTGGTGACTCCAGATAAATGAGAGGGAGACACAGTGGAGACACTAGATAAATGAGAGGGAGACACAGTGGTGACACTAGATAAATGAGAGGGAGACACACTGGTGACACTAGATAAATGAGAGGGAGACACACTGGTGACTCCAGATAAATGAGAGGGAGACACACTGGTGACTCCAGATAAATGAGAGGGAGACACACTGGTGACTCCAGATAAATGAGAGGGAGACACACTGGTGACTCCAGATAAATGAGAGAGAGACACACTGGTGACACTAGATAAATGAGAGAGAGACACACTGGTGACACTAGATAAATGAGAGGCGAGACACACTGGTGGCTCCAGATAAATAAGAGGCTAGACACACTGGTGACTCCAGATTAATGAGAAGCGAGACACACTGGTGACTCCAGATAAATGAGAGGGAGACACACTGGTGACACTTGATAAACGAGAGGTGAGACACACTGGAGACTCCAGATAAACGAGAGGCGAGACACACTGGTGACTCCAGATAAATGAGAGGTGAGACACACTGGTGACTCCAGATAAATGAGAGGTGAGACACAGTGGTGACACTAGATAAATGAGAGGGAGACACACTGGTGACTCCAGATAAATGAGAGGGAGACACACTGGTGACTCCAGATAAATGAGAGGGAGACACACTGGTGACTCCAGATAAATGAGAGGGAGACACAGTGGTGACACTAGATAAATGAGAGGGAGACACACTGGTGACACTAGATAAATGAGAGGGAGACACACTGGTGACACTAGACAAATGAGAGGGAGACACACTGGTGACTCCAGATAAATGAGAGGGAGACACAGTGGTGACACTAGATAAATGAGAGGGAGACACACTGGTGACTCCAGACAAATGAGAGGGAGACACACTGGTGACTCCAGATAAATGAGAGGGAGACACACTGGTGACACTAGATAAATGAGAGGGAGACACACTCGTGACACTAGATAAATGAGAGGGAGACAAACTGGTGACTCCAGATAAATGAGAGGGAGACACACTGGTGACACTAGATAAATGAGAGGGAGACACACTGGTGACACTAGATAAATGAGAGGGAGACACTGGTGACTCCAGATAAATGAGAGGGAGACACACTGGTGACACTAGATAAATGAGAGGGAGACAAACTGGTGACTCCAGATAAATGAGAGGGAGACACACTGGTGACACTAGATAAATGAGAGGGAGACACACTGGTGACACTAGATAAATGAGAGGCGAGACACACTGGTGACTCCAGATAAATAAGAGGCTAGACACACTGGTGACTCCAGATTAATGAGAGGGAGACACACTGGAGACTCCAGATAAATGAGAGAGAGACACACTGGTGACACTAGATAAATGAGAGAGAGACACACTGGTGACACTAGATAAATGAGAGGCGAGACACACTGGTGACTCCAGATAAATAAGAGGCTAGACACACTGGTGACTCCAGATTAATGAGAGGCGAGACACACTGGTGACACTAGATAAATGAGAGGGAGACACACTGGTGACTCCAGATAAATGAGAGGGAGACACACTGGTGACTCCAGATAAATGAGAGGGAGACACAGTGGTGACACTAGATAAATGAGAGGGAGACACACTGGTGACACTAGATAAATGAGAGGGAGACACACTGGTGACACTAGACAAATGAGAGGGAGACACACTGGTGACTCCAGATAAATGAGAGGGAGACACAGTGGTGACACTAGATAAATGAGAGGGAGACACACTGGTGACTCCAGACAAATGAGAGGGAGACACACTGGTGACTCCAGATAAATGAGAGGGAGACACACTGGTGACACTAGATAAATGAGAGGGAGACACACTCGTGACACTAGATAAATGAGAGGGAGACAAACTGGTGACTCCAGATAAATGAGAGGGAGACACACTGGTGACACTAGATAAATGAGAGGGAGACACACTGGTGACACTAGATAAATGAGAGGGAGACACTGGTGACTCCAGATAAATGAGAGGGAGACACACTGGTGACACTAGATAAATGAGAGGGAGACAAACTGGTGACTCCAGATAAATGAGAGGGAGACACACTGGTGACACTAGATAAATGAGAGGGAGACACACTGGTGACACTAGATAAATGAGAGGCGAGACACACTGGTGACTCCAGATAAATAAGAGGCTAGACACACTGGTGACTCCAGATTAATGAGAGGGAGACACACTGGAGACTCCAGATAAATGAGAGAGAGACACACTGGTGACACTAGATAAATGAGAGAGAGACACACTGGTGACACTAGATAAATGAGAGGCGAGACCAGAGGTGGGACCAAGTCAGTGTTTTGCAAGTCTCAAGTAAGTCCAAGTCTTTATCCTCAAGTCCCGAGTCAAGTCTCAAGCAAAGACAGTCAACTCAAGTCAAGTCTCGAGTCAAGACAAGCAACCGTCAAGTCAAGTCCCAAGTCTGAAACTTGGAATTTCAAGTCCTTTCGAGTCTTTTTTTTTTTTACAGGCACCAACGCTTTACGAATGCTACGCTGATGCGTTTCTTTACTCATTTTGTTGGTGTCCGCCAGCCAGATCATTTACATTTTATCTTCTCTTAATTACATAAATGTACTTAAACAAGAATGTTTCGTTACATCATTTTACACGAAAATAGCAAGCTTCATCATAAGCAAGATGCTGTCATTACGAATGGTTATTCTAAACATTTGGATAAAATGTTTAAATATAGACTAATAAAAGGTTAGGGTTATTTTTTCATTGTTTTCTGTTATTGTGGGGTCACGGTGTAGGCTACTATTGTTACCTGGAGATTCAGTGGGGTCACATATTCTGATGGCTGCTGTCAGAATTGGTGACCCCAGTTAAAAAGGCTCACATGTACATCCCATTCATGATTTCTTTGTTGGCTGCAATGGTGAGGGGATGGTAAATCTTGTTTAAGTACATTTATGTAATTAAGAGACGATAAATGTAAATATAAACATCTGTCATATTTTGGCTCGTGGACACCAACAAAACGAGTAAAGAAAGTGCATCAGCGTAGTTTACGTAGCATTCGTAAAGCGTTTGTGCCTCTGAACAGAAACTGTGAAATAGCGCCCCCTGTGGTCACAAAACTCGACGGTCACAGAATCTGGTGTAACGCCGGTCTGCGTCAGAAGGACGGAAATGAAATTAATGGGGCGCACTTTATAAATATTAATATGCGTTTTAAAATTTAGATTTGGGGTAAAAAAAATCAAGTCTTTGCAAGTAAACAGGTTCAAGTCCAATTCAAGTCCCAAGTTATTGGTGTAAAAGTCCAAGTCAAGTCTAAGTCTCTGAATATTTTTTCAAGTCAAGTCAAAAGTCTTAATATTAATGACTCGAGTCTGACTCGAGTCCAAGTCATGTGACTCGAGTCCCCACCTCTGGGCGAGACACACTGGTGACTCCAGATAAATAAGAGGGAGACACAGTGGTGACACTAGATAAATGAGAGGGAGACACACTGGTGACTCCAGACAAATGAGAGGGAGACACACTGGTGACTCCAGATAAATGAGAGGGAGACACACTGGTGACACTAGATAAATGAGAGGGAGACACACTCGTGACACTAGATAAATGAGAGGGAGACAAACTGGTGACTCCAGATAAATGAGAGGGAGACACACTGGTGACACTAGATAAATGAGAGGGAGACACACTGGTGACACTAGATAAATGAGAGGGAGACACTGGTGACTCCAGATAAATGAGAGGGAGACACACTGGTGACACTAGATAAATGAGAGGGAGACAAACTGGTGACTCCAGATAAATGAGAGGGAGACACACTGGTGACACTAGATAAATGAGAGGGAGACACACTGGTGACACTAGATAAATGAGAGGCGAGACACACTGGTGACTCCAGATAAATAAGAGGCTAGACACACTGGTGACTCCAGATTAATGAGAGGGAGACACACTGGAGACTCCAGATAAATGAGAGAGAGACACACTGGTGACACTAGATAAATGAGAGAGAGACACACTGGTGACACTAGATAAATGAGAGGCGAGACACACTGGTGACTCCAGATAAATAAGAGGCTAGACACACTGGTGACTCCAGATTAATGAGAGGCGAGACACACTGGTGACACTAGATAAATGAGAGGGAGACACACTGGTGACTCCAGATAAATGAGAGGGAGACACACTGGTGACTCCAGATAAATGAGAGGGAGACACAGTGGTGACACTAGATAAATGAGAGGGAGACACACTGGTGACACTAGATAAATGAGAGGGAGACACACTGGTGACACTAGACAAATGAGAGGGAGACACACTGGTGACTCCAGATAAATGAGAGGGAGACACAGTGGTGACACTAGATAAATGAGAGGGAGACACACTGGTGACTCCAGACAAATGAGAGGGAGACACACTGGTGACTCCAGATAAATGAGAGGGAGACACACTGGTGACACTAGATAAATGAGAGGGAGACACACTCGTGACACTAGATAAATGAGAGGGAGACAAACTGGTGACTCCAGATAAATGAGAGGGAGACACACTGGTGACACTAGATAAATGAGAGGGAGACACACTGGTGACACTAGATAAATGAGAGGGAGACACTGGTGACTCCAGATAAATGAGAGGGAGACACACTGGTGACACTAGATAAATGAGAGGGAGACAAACTGGTGACTCCAGATAAATGAGAGGGAGACACACTGGTGACACTAGATAAATGAGAGGGAGACACACTGGTGACACTAGATAAATGAGAGGCGAGACACACTGGTGACTCCAGATAAATAAGAGGCTAGACACACTGGTGACTCCAGATTAATGAGAGGGAGACACACTGGAGACTCCAGATAAATGAGAGAGAGACACACTGGTGACACTAGATAAATGAGAGAGAGACACACTGGTGACACTAGATAAATGAGAGGCGAGACACACTGGTGACTCCAGATAAATAAGAGGCTAGACACACTGGTGACTCCAGATTAATGAGAGGCGAGACACACTGGTGACACTAGATAAATGAGAGGGAGACACACTGGTGACTCCAGACAAATGAGAGGGAGACACACTGGTGACTCCAGACAAATGAGAGGGAGACACAGTGGTGACACTAGATAAATGAGAGGGAGACACAGTGGTGACACTAGATAAATGAGAGGGAGACACACTGGTGACTCCAGATAAATGAGAGGGAGACACACTGGTGACATAGATAAATGAGAGGGAGACACAGTGGTGACACTAGATAAATGAGAGGGAGACACACTGGTGACTCCAGATAAATGAGAGGGAGACCCACTGGTGACTCTAGATAAATGAGAGGGAGACACACTGGTGACACTAGATAAATGAGAGGGAGACACACTGGTGACTCCAGATAAATGAGAGGGAGACACACTGGTGACTCCAGATAAATGAGAGGGAGATACACTGGTGACTCCAGATAAATGAGAGAGAGACACACTGGTGACTCCAGATAAATGAGAGGGAGACACACTGGTGACTCCAGATAAGTGAGAGGGAGACACACTGGTGACACTAGATAAATGAGAGGGAGACACACTGGTGACTCCAGATAAATGAGAGGGAGACACACTGGTGACTCCAGATAAATGAGAGGGAGACACACTGGTGACACTAGATAAATGAGAGGGAGACACACTGGTGACACTAGATAAATGAGAGGGAGACACAGTGGTGACTCCAGATAAATGAGAGGGAGACACACTGGTGACACTAGATAAATGAGAGGGAGACAAACTGGTGACTCCAGATAAATGAGAGGGAGACACACTGGTGACACTAGATAAATGAGAGGGAGACACACTTGTGACACTAGATAAATGAGAGGGAGACACACTGGTGACTCCAGATAAATGAGAGGGAGACACACTGGTGACTCCAGATAAATGAGAGGGAGATACACTGGTGACTCCAGATAAATGAGAGAGAGACACACTGGTGACTCCAGATAAATGAGAGGGAGACACCCTGGTGACATAGATAAATGAGAGGGAGACACAGTGGTGACACTAGATAAATGAGAGGGAGACACACTGGTGACTCCAGATAAATGAGAGGGAGACACACTGGTGACACTAGATAAATGAGAGGGAGACACACTGGTGACTCCAGATAAGTGAGAGGGAGACACACTGGTGACACTAGATAAATGAGAGGGAGACACACTGGTGACTCCAGATAAATGAGAGGGAGACACACTGGTGACTCCAGATAAATGAGAGGGAGACACACTGGTGACACTAGATAAATGAGAGGGAGACACACTGGTGACACTAGATAAATGAGAGGGAGACACAGTGGTGACTCCAGATAAATGAGAGGGAGACACACTGGTGACACTAGATAAATGAGAGGGAGACAAACTGGTGACTCCAGATAAATGAGAGGGAGACACACTGGTGACACTAGATAAATGAGAGGGAGACACACTGGTGACTCCAGACAAATGAGAGGGAGACACACTGGTGACTCCAGACAAATGAGAGGGAGACACAGTGGTGACACTAGATAAATGAGAGGGAGACACAGTGGTGACACTAGATAAATGAGAGGGAGACACACTGGTGACTCCAGATAAATGAGAGGGAGACACACTGGTGACATAGATAAATGAGAGGGAGACACAGTGGTGACACTAGATAAATGAGAGGGAGACACACTGGTGACTCCAGATAAATGAGAGGGAGACCCACTGGTGACTCTAGATAAATGAGAGGGAGACACACTGGTGACACTAGATAAATGAGAGGGAGACACACTGGTGACTCCAGATAAATGAGAGGGAGACACACTGGTGACTCCAGATAAATGAGAGGGAGATACACTGGTGACTCCAGATAAATGAGAGAGAGACACACTGGTGACTCCAGATAAATGAGAGGGAGACACACTGGTGACTCCAGATAAGTGAGAGGGAGACACACTGGTGACACTAGATAAATGAGAGGGAGACACACTGGTGACTCCAGATAAATGAGAGGGAGACACACTGGTGACTCCAGATAAATGAGAGGGAGACACACTGGTGACACTAGATAAATGAGAGGGAGACACACTGGTGACACTAGATAAATGAGAGGGAGACACAGTGGTGACTCCAGATAAATGAGAGGGAGACACACTGGTGACACTAGATAAATGAGAGGGAGACAAACTGGTGACTCCAGATAAATGAGAGGGAGACACACTGGTGACACTAGATAAATGAGAGGGAGACACACTTGTGACACTAGATAAATGAGAGGGAGACACACTGGTGACTCCAGATAAATGAGAGGGAGACACACTGGTGACTCCAGATAAATGAGAGGGAGATACACTGGTGACTCCAGATAAATGAGAGAGAGACACACTGGTGACTCCAGATAAATGAGAGGGAGACACCCTGGTGACATAGATAAATGAGAGGGAGACACAGTGGTGACACTAGATAAATGAGAGGGAGACACACTGGTGACTCCAGATAAATGAGAGGGAGACACACTGGTGACACTAGATAAATGAGAGGGAGACACACTGGTGACTCCAGATAAGTGAGAGGGAGACACACTGGTGACACTAGATAAATGAGAGGGAGACACACTGGTGACTCCAGATAAATGAGAGGGAGACACACTGGTGACTCCAGATAAATGAGAGGGAGACACACTGGTGACACTAGATAAATGAGAGGGAGACACACTGGTGACACTAGATAAATGAGAGGGAGACACAGTGGTGACTCCAGATAAATGAGAGGGAGACACACTGGTGACACTAGATAAATGAGAGGGAGACAAACTGGTGACTCCAGATAAATGAGAGGGAGACACACTGGTGACACTAGATAAATGAGAGGGAGACACACTTGTGACACTAGATAAATGAGAGGGAGACACACTGGTGACTCCAGATAAATGAGAGGGAGACACACTGGTGACACTAGATAAATGAGAGGGAGACAAACTGGTGACTCCAGATAAATGAGAGGGAGACACACTGGTGACACTAGATAAATGAGAGGGAGACACACTGGTGACACTAGATAAATGAGAGGGAGACACTGGTGACTCCAGATAAATGAGAGGGAGACACACTGGTGACACTAGATAAATGAGAGGGAGACAAACTGGTGACTCCAGATAAATGAGAGGGAGACACACTGGTGACACTAGATAAATGAGAGGGAGACACACTGGTGACACTAGATAAATGAGAGGGAGACACACTGGTGACTCCAGATAAATGAGAGGGAGACACACTGGAGACTCCAGATAAATGAGAGAGAGACACACTGGTGACACTAGATAAATGAGAGAGAGACACACTGGTGACACTAGATAAATGAGAGGCGAGACACACTGGTGACTCCAGATAAATAAGAGGCTAGACACACTGGTGACTCCAGATTAATGAGAGGCGAGACACACTGGTGACACTAGATAAATGAGAGGGAGACAAACTGGTGACTCCAGATAAATGAGAGGGAGACACACTGGTGACACTAGATAAATGAGAGGGAGACACACTTGTGACACTAGATAAATGAGAGGGAGACACACTGGTGACTCCAGATAAATGAGAGGGAGACACACTGGTGACACTAGATAAATGAGAGGGAGACAAACTGGTGACTCCAGATAAATGAGAGGGAGACACACTGGTGACACTAGATAAATGAGAGGGAGACACACTGGTGACACTAGATAAATGAGAGGGAGACACTGGTGACTCCAGATAAATGAGAGGGAGACACACTGGTGACACTAGATAAATGAGAGGGAGACAAACTGGTGACTCCAGATAAATGAGAGGGAGACACACTGGTGACACTAGATAAATGAGAGGGAGACACACTGGTGACACTAGATAAATGAGAGGGAGACACACTGGTGACTCCAGATAAATGAGAGGGAGACACACTGGTGACACTAGATAAATGAGAGGGAGACACAGTGGTGACACTAGATAAATGAGAGGGAGACACACACACTGGTGACTCCAACACTGATCTGTAGATCTAGGAATGCACAGATAGAATGTTCTAAATTCCTCTTGGATTTACTACAGAGAAAAGGAGACACAGAGACAGATGTGTACAGTATATTATGGACAACTGAGAAGCAAACAGAATATTTCCATTCAGGTGCTAATGCATGTAGCAGAAAATTAGAAAATACTGAAAGAGGTTGATGGGACTAAAAGATAAGTCCTCACGATCTCGAAGCCAATCACACATTTCCACAAACAAGCTCACAAAAGCACAAGCAATCTCATAATTGTACATTCACACAAACACACAAACTTGCATTAATATGGTGCACATAAGGCATAATTAGGTGGTTGTTTAGGTTATTGATCTAAAGTCTTCGTTTAAAATAGCACTATTGCAGAGAAGGAGCACCCCTGTATGAGAATGCCATACTCGCTCTTCTCTCTCTCCTTCTCTCTGTCTCTCTCCCTCTCTGTCTCTCTCCCTCTCCGTCAATTACCAGGGGATACACTGCAAACACACATGCAAAACATATTTTATATATATTTTATGCATATGGTCCTGTGGTAGGGAACGGAGGGTCGTGGGTTCGATTCCCAGGCCTGAGGCCATGACTGAGGTGCCCTTGAGCAAGGCACCTAACCCCAACTGCTCCCCGGGCGCCAGGCTAGGGCTGCCCACCGCTCTGGACATGTGTGATCCACAGCCCCCTAGTAATCACTAGTGTGTGTGTGTGTGTGTGTTCTAACTGCACAGATGGGTAAAAGTGGAGGACATATTTGACACATTCAGTGGCTTTATTGAAGCAGAAGGGTGTTCCACTGATATATAATCTGTAAATACATATTTCCATTAAGTAATAGTCCTCCTTAATTTCCAGTTCATCTGGATTGTTTTTTTGGCAGTGTGAGTTTTGTTGCTTTGAGAAGCACTCTACTCTTTTCCTTTGTTAATCTTACTGTTGTATTTACTAATAGAGTGATGGTGAGAGTGAGCTGGTACAATAATGTGGTTAATTGATCAATAATTTGCCAAAAGTGTTTAATAGGTGTCGTGTGGTTATCGGGAGTGTTTAGTCAGCAGTGGGAGCAGATTTCAGAGTCTATGAATCCCATTTTGTCCAGTGTAGTGTACTGTGTGAATAATGGTGTGTTGTTGAAGGTGCCAAGCGTGGAGAGCTGACCTGAGGTGGACCCCACACTGTTCCAGGACTCCACACTCCACATTCTGCAGCAGGTTCTGAATGGAAGTGGCTCCGCCCACCACGGTGGCAGAATCCAGTCGGCACGATCGTTGCTCTCCTGGGACGTGCACACCCTGCTGAATCTCTCAAACTGAAGTTTGAGTGGCGAACCGATTCTAATCGATCCTGGGGATGTGCACCACTGTGAGTATAAAGAAAATGATACAAATGCAGGTTCTGACTACAATTCCCAATAGGTCTGTGTTATTATGACATCAGAAATGCTTTAAGTATAAACTACCAAAACATTGTTGCCAAATTATATGTTACAATAGGTTATATATTGAACTATAAAACGATATTTATCCTAATCCTATATACACTATATTGCCAAAAGTATTTGCTCACCCATCCAAATTATCGGAATCAGGAGTTCCAATCACTTCCACGGCCACAGATGTATAAAATTAAGCATCTAGGCATGCAGACTGTTTTTACAAACATTTGTGAAGGAATGGGTCGCTCTCAGGAGCTCAGTGAATTCCAGTGTGGAACTGTGATAGGATGCAACCTGTGCAACAAATCCAGTTGTGAAATTTTCTTCCTCCTAAATATTCCACAATCAACTGTCAGCTGTATTATAAGAAAATGGAAGTGTTTGGTGAATGACAGCAACTCACCCATGAAGTGGTAGGACACGTAAACTGACGGAGCGGGTCAGCAGATGCTGAAGTGTATAGTGTGAAGTAGGGGTGACCTGCAATAGTCGCTGATTCGACTATAGTCGACTATAGCCCCTAGTCGACTATGAACGTCATAGTCGAATGTACCATTCTAACTGCATGGAGGTTCCCAAGGATGCTGCTAAGCATTAGTTGTTACATGAAATGTCTTTGTTTTCGTTATATATAGCCTTTTGTCAAATAAAATCATCCTAATTTCTGTTAATAAATATTTAAAAATTATGTCTGCGCATTAACAATAGGCATATTCCTTACTACACATTAATAAATCACACCCTGCTGTTGCACAATCCAAATGAGTGGAGCAGAACACGCTACACGATAGTCAGCATCTACTAAAAAACTTCAAAAGTATTTTGAAAAAGATAAAGATGAATCAAACAAGGTAAAGTGCAAGTGATGTCATCAAAGTCTTTCATTTCGCACGCCAACAACCAACATGGCATACCATTTAAAACGCATAAGGCGGAAAAAACAGTTCAGCCGTTTGTCGTTTCGGTCGTGTCGTCTCGTCTCGTCGCGGTGCGTCTCGACAAGTAGGCCTATAGACATTTTTTGTTGTTTGCTTTTAAACCCCGTTACTTGAACCTTTCCTTATATATTTTTTTGCTGTTGTGTGTCAATTTGTTAATATTTTCAGGCAGGCATATTTTATTTAAAATATTTTTGACATTTTGCACGGTGCCTGTCTGACAGTTCGATATGCGCAATGCGCACTGACGGTTAATGTTCTCTAACGTTTCATAAAAAATAAACAAGTAAATAAATAAAAGCTGAATAAAGCCAACCTACCGTGTTTATTCATTTATCTGAGTGTTTTAGGTTTTTTTTCTTTTTTTTTTTAGAAAAAAGTCCTGAATGAGAACAGGATCCCGTTAAAGATGCTCTAAATAAAAAAAATTAAAATAAACCTGATTCGACTATTAGTCGACTAAAGGGAAAAGCTGACGAATCAGATTCGACTATGAAAATCCTTAGTTGAATACACCCCTAGTAGTGTTGTCACGATACTAAGAATTACAACTTCGATACGATACTTTAAAAAGTATTGAAATTCGATACGATTTTCGATACCAAAGTCAGATACTGTGCTCATTTCCGTTTTAAAGGCTTTTTATTTATTTTTTATAAACAAACAAATGAATATTGTATTTTGCTTCACAAATGTCAAATAAATAAAAGGTGTAGTCCATACCACATTAAAACAGAAAAATTAATAATTGCACATTAATATAAATTAACATAAATAATAGTAGTGCACTCTGGAATTCACATTTAGAAGTTAAAAAAGGCTAGTGCAAAAAGTGTATTTTAAGTATACTTTAAACAACTTTTAACTCTTTAAGTAACTAAAACTTCAGTATTAGAGTTCAGTATTCATAGATGATTGATCCATTGTAGTACGATCACTCTTTTTTTCTCCCAGTATGCTGTCGCACTTAACGGCTCTTAAACCAAGAATATGACATTTGCTAGGATACCATAATCGGACACATAATTTTGTATGCTATAATACTAGAAATGGGAATAATCACCAACCTCTTGGAATGTTTTGTACAAATATGCATGCCTTCAGGTGTTTGGCCAGATTTGTTGTGTTAAGCTAGGTTTAAGCTTTCGCGAGTGACCGTAGCGCGCGAGTCAGCACACCTTGTCCGCGTGCTTGAAAATGCTTGAAACAAATAGCTGTCTGACTGAACCGTTCTCTTGTATTACGTTACGAGCCTCTTGTAATTCCAGGACGAAACATGAGAGAACGTGAAGACTTTAAAATTTGGCGTTTTGAAAATAAACAACCATTAAATAATGTGATAAAAAAGCGAATAATTTCGAGTATATGTATAAATATTTAACTAAAGTTTAACGTGCTGGGAAATATTGAAATGGACCTTGAAAGTGACGTACAAGTGCTTTAATTCCACATTGTTGGTGTATGAACCCTACAAACATGACTGTTCATTGCGCTGCGGCGCGCGCTAAGTTAAAAATTCTAGAGGTGCACGACCTCGCGAATTGACAGCGCGCGAGGCTACCGCGATTACATCATTTTCACCGCGCGGACCCTCGCGCTGCTCGCGGCGCGTCAGGTATAAACCAGGCTTTAGCGCCCTTCGTTGAAATGTTCCGAAAGCACCGCCTGCAAACTGGCTTGTTCATGTCCTTTGGTTTTCCATCTGTATCTGCTTCGAATCCAAAGTATTTCCACACCGCACTTCTGCTGCTTTCCTTGTTTAATTAAGACGAGCTGCAAACACACTGCGTTTGTTTTAGCTGCCATTTCAGCATTACCAACTGTTCTGTGCATTACGGCACCTTGGGTGGGTCAAACGAAAGCGCATTTTATGTAAAAATAATCGATTGGCTCCTTTGGTTGGTACAGCTTTAAAGCACCGTTTGCAGACCGGTTTTGATGTGTCCACGGGGTTGCCATGACTGTCTGAAATGTATGCAAATAATTCCATATTTCGCTTCGTGCGTGTAGTTTTTCAACAAGCTGAGGACGGTCCGCAATATTGCTTGTATTATCAGCCATCGTACACGGTTTCTTCTTATTCTGCAGAGAGGAGGCAAGCGCTGCACTGCTGTACGCGCACACTGCCCCCGTGTGGCACTCTTTGGAAATACTGCTCTTAAAAAAAAAAAAAAAAACGCACTTAGTCCTATAGCACCGATACTAAGCAAACTGGGTATAGTACCGTTTTTAATGACGAAGTATCGCGATACTACTCTAGTATCGGTATACCGTGCAACACTAACCCCTAGTGTGAAGAGGTCACCAACTTTCTGCAGAGTTAATCACTACAGACATCCAAACTTGGCCTTCAGATTAGCTCAAGAACAGTGTGCAGATAGCTTCATGGAATGGGTTTCCATGGTTGGGCAGCTACATCACCAAATGCAATGCAAAGCGTCAGATGCAGTGGTGTAAAGCACACCGCCACTGGACTCTAGAGCAATAGCGGTGCGTTCTCTGGAGTGACCAATCACACTTCTCCGTCTGGCAATCTGATGAACCAGTCTGGGTTTGATGATTACCAGGAGAACAGTACTTGTCTGACTGCATTGTGCCAAGTGTAAAGTTTGGTAGAGGTGGGATTATAGTGAGGGGTTGTTTTTCAGGAGCTGAGCTTGGCCACTTAGTTCCAGTGAAAGAAACTCTGAATGCTTCAGCATACCAAGACATTTTGTACAATTCCATGCTCCCAACATTGTGGGACCAGTTTGGAGCTAGCCCCTTCCTCTTCCAACATGACTGTGCACCAGTGCACAAAGCAAGGTCCATAAAGACATGGATGGCAGAGTCTGGTGTGGATGAACTTGACTTGTTGACCTCAACCTGATAGAACACCTTTGGGATGAATTACAGCGGAGACTGAGAGCCAGGCCTTCTTGTCCAACATCTGTATGTAATCTCACAAATGCGCTTCTGGAAGAATGATCAAAAATCCCCATAAACACACTTCTAAACTTTGTGGACAGCCTTCCCAGAAGAGTTGAAGCTGTTCTAGCTGCAAAGGGTGAACCAACGTCATATTGAACCCTATGTATTAGGAATGGGATGTCACTTAAGATTATATGAGTCAAGGCAGGTAAGTGAATACTTTTGACAATATAGTGTATATCATTGAACATATATTATAGGATTGTTTATGCTAATCTTATATATACCATATGATATATGTGTGTGTATATATATATATATATATATATATATATATATATATATATATATATATATATATATATATATAATATTATTATAGGATTTGTTGTGCTAATTTATTAATAGGCATAATGTTGGTAAAATAATGAATAAGGTGCATTTGTAATGAATATAATAATATAATACAGGCGTTCCTACAGAACAACAGAACTAATCTGGCAGTGTGAGTCAAGTGGCTACTTCACTGCCTGAGAGCTACTTAATATTTTATATTGCTAAATGTCAAAACCATACCAGTCAAGTCTGACTTTTCCTTTGATTGAAAGCATGAGAGAGGGAGAGAGGGATAGAGAGAGGGATAGAGAGAGGGAGAGAGGAAAAGAGGGAGAGAGAGAGAAGGAGAGAGGAAAAGAGGGAGAGGGAGAGAGAGAGAGAGAGTTGGTGGTGAGGCCTTCCTGTCATCTTCAGATTCTGTCAGGTTTTTTTTATTAGTAACAGGAGGGTTTGTGTGGAGGAGTGGAGCAGGAGAGCCTTCTGCCCTCTTCCTGTGTGATGAAGCTTCTTCTCTCCGTTTGGTCTCCACGTGTTCTTCAGCATCTCACGCTCCTCAGATCTGAGAGGCGACTTGTGTGAAGTTCTGCTACGCCACAGTCTAGAGTTGTTTATTAAATCTTTTCAGCAGTGCAATTATTACTTGATTAAGTTACTTCTCGTAACTGTCTCCATGGTGCAAAAGAGCTCTCAAGAAGTTTTGGAATGAAAAAAGGAAAAGGAAGTTTATTTAAAAGGGCATCTTAAGGCTCAGTGTCTTTAAACAAAGCCTTACAAAGAGGAAAAGGAGTTTCCTAGGGAGTTTTTCCTTGCCACTGTCGCCTTTGGCTTGCTCACTGGGGGCTAGGACTCGGCACTTGTAAAGCTGCTTTGTGACAACAACTGTTGTAAAAAGCGCTATATAAATAAAATTTGATTTGATTTGATTTGAAAAGAATAGAAAAAGGATACACACTACTGACTTCTATCAAAATACCTTTAAGTTGATCACATCTTCAGGTCCCACAGCCAGAGCCACAACTGAAGACACAGAGAGATGAATTCATACAGCTCAAGCGTGAGGCTTCAGCAGGAGACCCAGAACAGAGAGCCTGGAGGACAGGAGGCTGTTTTACCTGGGGCCTGGGGGGCTGTTTGAGCTGGAGCCTGGGGGGTTGTTTGAGCTGGGGCCTGGAGGGCTGTTTGAGCTGGGGCCTGGGGGGCTGTTTGAGCCGAGGCCTGGAGGGCTGTTTGAGCTGGGGCCTGGGGGGCTGTT